>NW_007247742.1:585110-589491 GCF_000164805.1 Carlito syrichta | reverse complement strand
ACCTAGAGCGCGTGGCACACGGTACGGCACAGAGGGGTGGGCCTGGAATGCGTGCGGATTCCGGCGCCCCAGAGCTACCCGCCCTGCCTCCCTCGCAGGCTCCCGGCCTTCGCCAACCTACAGGAGGCGCTGCTGGAGAACATGATCCAGAACATCCTGGTGGAGGCCAGCCGCGGGGAGGTGGTGCTCACCTCGCGTCCGCGCGTCATCACCCTGCCGCCGCTCAGCGTGCCCAGGTGGGGCGCGGGAGGGGCAGCAAGGGGCAGGTAGACTCGGCCCCAAGCCTCGTCCCCACTTCTGGCTGGGACTTTCTGTCTTCCAGGATTCCGAACCCGGACGTGCTGCCGGCCCAGCAAGCGGAGGAACACCACCCGGTGGTGCCATCTCCTACCTAGCCTTTGCAGATGCCCGTGCCAGCCCCCACGACTTGCCGTCCTAGGTTTCACCTGGTCCCCTCCCCAACTCCCTGCCAGTAAAGCACCTAGCCTTTTTTCTAAATCTACCTTGACATTATTTCCCCACCGAGGGGAAAACGCGCGCGCTCTTGGAGGTGCTGATGGTGGGGGCAGCCCGGGTGCACTGCAGCAAATCGGCGGGTACTTAGAGCCTGGGAGGATGCACTCCCCTCCACCCGGCAGCTGGGGAGGCTGCTTGCCGCTCGCTGCTGGGCGCTGGACCCTGTCTGGCCAGTGGAGGGCGCTCCGGGTAGGGCCTGGCTGGCCTTTGCCCAAGCGTAGTTTGGTGGACAGGAACTGAGAGCCAGGCGGGGAGAGCGAAGCAGTTGGCCACAGGGTGGGGCAGCCCTTCCCCATGCATCTGCCCAAGACCCGGCACCCCCAGGGCCAGCCTTTTAACATCTACGCAGCTCTAGGTGCTAAGAAGGTAGGAAGGAAGGAGAACTCAGTGTCGCTGCAGAAGGCCAGGAACTAGGTCCTGGGGCGTGGGTCCAAGTCACCGCTGGACTATGGGCCACAGACTCTAATAAGCGACTCTGACTGTGAATCAGTCCCCAGACCAAGGAACATCCGCCCTCCCTATCCGTTCCCCCCTAACCCCCGCCTGAGAGCCTCTGTCCTCTCCTCCTGGGCTCCTCCCTCCCAGAGGCAGGTGGGTGGAAAAGTGACATCTGGTGTTGTTCCAGAGGCGTCCAGGTCCTCAGCACCCTCCCCTCCACCTCCTCTGCCAAGGCCTCCCAGGAGCTCAGGTCTCAGAGCCCAGGCGGAGGAGGGGAGGGGAAGGGGAATGGGTCGCTCCACCTCCATGAGTCAATATTTGCCCCGAGCAAACGGGCGCTCGGACAGGTGTGAGTGTGAGTGTGTGTGTGTGTGTGTGTGTGTGTGTGTGTGTGTGTGTGTGTACGCGCGCGCGCGCGCGTGCCTGGAGGCGGGGACTGAACAGGCAGTATAAAAGCACACTGAGTCTGGGCTCCCGGACAAGCTCCAGGGCGTGGGCTGGGGACGAAGCCAAGCAGGGCTGGGTAGGGCGGAGGGGCCTGGAAAACCGGGTGGAGGGTGGCCAGGAAGGGAGGGGCGGCCCAGGAGCGCACCTGTGGTGACCACAGCGGCCGCCGACGTGTCAGCCGCAGATGTGCTCAGGTGAGGGCGGCGGCTAGCGGCGCGCTGCGCGGCCCTGCGCTCGCAGAAGACCCGGACCAAGAGATCACCGAGGGTCACCGCCAGGCCCCGGGCCCTCCGCTCCCGCCCCGCGACGAGCCCCTCGCACAAACCGGACCTGAGCGTTTTGTTCGTTCGGCTCGCGTGAGGCAGGGGTGGCCTCTCAGCACCCGCCCGGGGACCCGGTCTGATCGTCAGGCAGGCACCTGCCGCCGCCACCGCCACCGCCACCATACGGGTCAGAGAGGCCATGCTGTGCTCCAGTGAAGATCCGGCTCCCATCCGGCCCGCCCCGCCCTGCCTTGCCATGCTTCTGGGCTGCCTGGCTCTATTCCGGGTAACCCGGGCTGAGCAGTCTTCACCGGTGGCAAAGGGGGCTGTGGCCCGGAGCAGAAGCCCTTCTGGAGGTGGAAACCTGGATTCTAGTCTGGCTCTGTCCCTGCGACTTCTGTGGCCTTGGGCAAGTCATTTCCTGGCCTCTTGGTTTTCCCATTTGCACAGAGAAGGGGTTGATCTGACCTCCCACCGGGACTAGGGCCTCTCTAGCCTCCATGTCCTGGTTTCTGGGCTCCTAGCCATACTTTTGAGCCACCTGACCGGGAAGATGGAGGCCTTCAAGGGGTTGGAGCTGAAGCTGTGTGGTGTGGAAAATCTGGGCGGGGAGAGCTGAGGACCACGGTGGAGACTCAAATCCACTCCTCAGATCTCTTTGGTGCTGCTGACATCCTGAGATTTCACTCCCTGCCATCTCCCTGGTCCCTCTTTCAGTCTAACCACATCTGAGACACCCGGTCAGACTGACTGAAAAGGACAAGCACAGGGTTTGGCAGCCCTTGCCTGACAAGCTTCCCCAGGGACAGCAGTTCACCACCTTTCCAAACTTCATAATCCCAAGGTCTATGACTTCGGTCAGCTGGGTTGGGGTGGGTCTCCACAGCCCTCCGCTCCAACAGTGGCAACTCCAGGAGATGGGAGCCCAGGTCAGAAGTCGCTCCAAATTGGATGTTCCTGGAGGTGCTGATTTGTCCCTTCCACCACCACCCACTCTACTCCCCACCCCCCAACTACCTAGAGACCCCACAGGATCTGCTGAGTCCTTGGCACAGAGAGAGGAGGGGGGAGGAGAGAGATAGCTTTGACAGATACTAGGTAGGTCTGGGCAGAGGGCAGACTGCAGATGGGCTCTGCATGGAGCAGCTCCAGGGGTGGGGAAAAGTCCATGGATCCCGGGCTGGGGTGTTGTAGCCTCCATCCTGGTCTCCCTGACCTGATCAGGCTTCTGTCCTGGGCCCAGCCCTTTACTCCTTGCCTGGCACTGAATGATTTACCTGCCAGGGTAAATGGAGTTGGCACACCTTCCCTGTGTCTTGGAGGGCTTCCTCTCCCTTCCCCCAATCATAGCAGAGCCTCAGCTGGGATTCCAGATTCTGGGGCTATGCAACAAAGAGGACCCCTGGAATGACCCCCCAGCACACACGAAGGAGTCTTTTGGGGGAATGGTGGCAGGAAAAATGAGGCCACCCAGTGGGCTGGGATCTGTCCTGGTCACCAAGAGTTGCTGCCCCTTCACCCCAGGGCCTAATTTTCCCAATATTCACCCCCACACACACCAATCCCACGACCCACATTTCCTGGCCATTACCAGAGATCTGGCCTCTTCTGCCAGGTCCCTTCTCCCCTGCCGGGCTGAGGGGCGGAGTCTCCAGGCGCCAGGCAGAACTGCAGGTGCAGGGCTGAATGTAGGTGGGGGGGTACTCAGCAGCTGGTGTGCGACGCGGTCCCCTTCCCCCTCCTGCTCAAAGCTGGAGCCTGCTTCCTGTCGTCCCTGTCAGCACCCTGGGTGGGGGAGGGACAAGGTAATGGGGGAGGTGGAAAAGGGATGAGCAACTGGTGTGTAGCAGTGGTGGAAACAACGAACAGCTGAAGAGAAATGGACAAGGAGGAGGAGGAGAAAGAGACCAGAGAACATAGGCAGGACACAAGGCAATATGAGAGCCACAGGGGAGACCCCAGGCCCCCGGTGGCCGCGGACTCCACAGATAGTGAGAACAAGGCCAGAGGCAGAGACACCAGAGAGAAACCAGGGAAGAGGAACAGACACAGACACACAGAGATGATGTGAGATAATAAGAGATGTACACTGCAGAGAGATGGAGGGATTTGGAGATGTGGGGTTAGAGATCGGAGTAACCAGAGGTGGAAGGCACAGTGTGCATGGAGGAAGGTGGAAGCTGCAGAAACAGCCCCCCTTCCAGCCCACACTGGGATGGGAATTGCCCCAACAGAGGTTACAGAGATGGCTTCTAGGTGGGCTGCTAATGGCGACAGCCAGGACTGGAGATGCAGGCGGGTGATGGGCCTATCTTGGGAACGCATCTCTTCCCATGAAAAGACAGAAAGTGAAGAGGGGCAAGACCCAGGACATGAGGGGACACCGAGGGCCATGAGCAGTGAGGGGCACAGATCTGGCTGCATTTCTCCCCAGTTCCCTCTTGGCCACAGCTGGACAGGTTAACAGCTGTGGCGACTGCCCTACCCCCACCCACTCTGATGATTCTGGCCCTGCCTTGGAACTTCTGGTCTTGGCGGCCGCCCAGGACCTATGTGAGAGTGGGGGGACCTGGGAGTGGAGGCACCGGGAGCGGGGTGGCTCATACCCAGGTGCTAATCCCCATCCGGCCAAGGCGGTACCAGAGCCTCGCTGACCTTCTTGGAGATTAGTCCCCATGGAGACAGCGGCAACTCGCCCCCTCACTCTGGCTAGGCCA
>NW_007247742.1:583140-585090 GCF_000164805.1 Carlito syrichta | reverse complement strand
CAGGCAGAGGCTGGATGGGGAGGGGAGGGAACCTTTCTGGGGCATCACAGGATGACAGTAGTCAGGGCTGGGAACCCTTCCAGGATTTTTTACTTTACAGGTAAAAAACCGAGGCTCCAAGATGGGGGTGGGGGTGACGGCCAAAGGCCACAGATCGAGCCAGGAAAAGCACCGAGACCAGAAGCCAGGTCTTTGACTCTACTCCCAGGCCTTCTTTCCTGGAGAGCAGAGGCCTGAGCAAGAACAAAGGAAATTGACATACACCCCTCTGACCCTCCCAACACTTTCAAACTGAGGTCGTGAACTGAGTGGTTCAAATGGGGTGAGGCAGGAAGGTGCCCCATCCTGAGTACTAGGCTGGCTTCTACAAGGCCAGGGCAGGAAGGGGGATACAGACCCCAGAGGCACGCTAGCCGTCCTAAGTACCCCCCAGCCTACCCTGGACCTCAAGTGGTGGAAGATCATCCAGCAAAGCCAGTTATAACCACAACCACAACAAAAGCAGCAGCCAACATTTGGGTGCACACTGCAGGCCAGTTCTGTGTTGTACATGCATGTAAATCATTACAGCAGTCTCTTATCTCACTGTCTTAGCCCTCCAGTGCCTGTAGAATCATGAGTGGGTGGCTGAGAGAATGCCTCTCTGGGTGACCATGGAGTGGGTGTGTGCACGTAAAAAGTGCATGAGTCCAACACCCAGCACAGTCCCTGGCATACAGTATATTTTATTAAATATTTGAGGAATAAGTGAGTGGACAAGTGTCTGCCTGTAAATGAGTGTGACATTGAGGTGTCTACTGAATCCTAGAACAAGACTGCTCCCACGTGAAGCTTGTGGGATCACGTCATTTCAAATGGGAATGATTCTGTCTCCATCCAACTGTGAATGTGTGTATGTGGGTGACCTCTCTCCCTGCCACCCTGTGCAAGCCCTGTGGCTTTGTGTCCCGGTGAGTGGTGGTGAAAACTGCCTCCATATCTCCCTGGATGGTAGCCAGTTCTCCAGCCCCACTGAGGGGCAGAGAAGAGGGACTCTGTTTCTAGTGGGATAGAACAATGGGCCTGTGTGGGTGGGGCTCCCAACCTCCTAAGCTGGGTTCCTCTCTGCACCCGTTATCTCTGTCTCCCAGGAGACCAGCCCTGCACAGCCCCAGGGAAGGTGCTCATCTGTCTGTTCCAGGCTCCAGACCTGGGGTGGGGGTGGGGACTGGAAAAGCAGCTGGAAAAGAAGGGCTGGTGATGGTACCAGGGTAGGGAATGGCACCATCTGCAGAATTTGCATCTTCAGTCACCAAAGCCCTACATGATTTCCCAGTGAAATGAAGGATGAGGGCTGGGAGTAGGCTGACCCGGGGACATTGGCCACCAGCCCCTCTCAGCTGCCCAGCAGTACTGAGACTGTAGATGGGTGGAGCTGTATGTGAAAGAGGTGCCATTTCTCTGAGGATTCTCAGGGTCTTTTGAGAATCCTCAGAGAAGTGGCACCTTCACCCTAGGGTCTGAGGGTTTCTTTGCAGGATCTCCATATGTGTTCTTACGTGGGTTGGAGCCTGAGGGCCTCTTTGAGGGGACTCAGACTTAAATCTGAGGGTCCCTCTGGGATCTTACAGGTCCACATAAAACAGGAGTTTTGGTAGACTCATGGGGCAGGGGATGGGGGCTGAGGTAAGGTCCTGAGGACTTCTCTGGGATCCAAAGGTTCCTATATGAGATGAAGAACTGGGTGGGGTCAGGGTGTGGGTCCTCTGAGGAGAAGGAGATCCCTATGAGCTCTCAAAGACTCTTTGAGGTGTAGACTAGGGATGCTGGTTTATTGTCTGCCTAAATTTCTGCTCCATGCCCCAGCACCAGACTGTGGATGTGGAGGGGGTAGGGGTGACTGTGCTGAGCTGGCAAACAAAGCCACCTGGGCACCCACCCTTCAGGAAGCTCTGAGTGCAACTGCTCTGG
>NW_007247742.1:572646-583120 GCF_000164805.1 Carlito syrichta | reverse complement strand
CAGCTGGGTCCAGGAAAGGAGACCAGGAGGGGGCCCATAGTACAGGAGAGGGATAGTGGTCCCAGAGCCCCAGAGGCTGTCTGAGAGCCCCTTCCCCTCCGTGGCTCTTTCTTCTGTTCGTTGCTTGGTAACTATGAGGCCCAAAGCCAGAGAGAGGAGACTGGTGGGGGGGGTGTGGACCTTGATAGGTGTAGAGGTCTTCTGGGCTAGTGGCTATTGGTGGCATTGGTGGACATTTCCATTTCTGAGAGCGCTGTGGCAGACAGCTAGAACTAATAATCACAGGTGGGGACACAGGAACCTCCCTCCCATTTTCCTGATGAGAAAGCGAGGTGCAGAGAAGGGGAGAGCCTGGCTGCTCCAAGGTCATAACTTCCCACTGGAAGAGGAGAGGAGGCCCTTCTGGCACACAGGGTCTCCACTCCAAATCCCAGCCAGACTCCTAATTCTAACTCGGTCCTCAGCTGTACGACCTCCCTATCCCCCAACCCGCACACACACATGCACCCCTCCTTCGGAATGCTGGCGTCTGGCCAACACGTGCAGCCCGTCCCAGGGGGCACACCCAGACCCCAACCCCAGCTCCATGCAAACACAAGGGTCTAGTCTCTGACATACACCAGCACACCCTCCGGACGAACACATGGCGCCCGCGTCCGGGACAGCGGGGACGCACAGCCTGACGCACTCGCCACCCGCGCCAGCAGCCCCTCCCGACCTCAACCTCGCGGTCCACCCCGCCCTACCTCGCCCGTTTTCAGGCCCGCGCGGCCTGACCGCGCCCCCTGATGGCCAACTCCGGGATTGTTGGCTGGAGATGGAAGGAAGAAAGGAGATTGAGATCTGATTCCTGACTCCTCCATTCTTGCCATAGCCTCAACTGGTGAAACCCAGCGCAAGAGCCAGGATACCAACGGTCCAGCACCGGTTCTTGCCCCACCCTGTAATCTGGAGCCTCCCCTTATGGTTTGGGGGAAATTATGCCCTTTTGTCCGTTCATGCCCCTTCTAGGCCCATCTCTGGCCCATCCTTCTAACTTGGACTCTACCCTACGCCCAGTTCTACATCCCTGCACTGCTGTACCTTCACACATGCTGTGAGGCCCACAGCAATTTCTCACCAGGCAAAAGAGAGGCCCAAGGGAGGCTCTGCCTGTCCTTAGCACTTGTTCTCAGCGACCGAGGACTTTAGAGACAGGAGGTCAAGTCTTCTCCCCCCAACTCCCATTGGAGAACTTCCTCTATACCCTTTTCCCCGTGGACACTTGGCTCACACCTGACCAGTTGGTTCACTTGTTCATTGAAGGAGTTTTATTGAGTGCCTGCTGTGTACCCAGCACTGTGCTAGGTTTAAGGATAACAACCAAGAACAAAATGCAGTCCCTGCCCCTTTCAGTGGAGCTTACACTCTAGTAAGGAAGATATTCCAATACCCATAAGCACAAGATGAACTAGATGGCTGTACAGAATGATGAATGCTAGAAAGAAAATAGGCTGATGTGATGGACCATAAGAGTGTCTGAAACAGCATAACTGAGGTGACAAAATCACGTGGCCAAGACACTCCAGGTAATGGGGAGAGGAAAATGCAAAGGCTCTCAGATGAGAAGGCTAGAAGGCTCTGTGTGGTGAGGCTTTCAGGAGCCAGGACAGCCGCAGCTGACCTTGTGAGCCTTTTTTTGGCACAGGCGCGTGGATGAGTAGTAGCAGAGCACTGGCTTTGGAGTCCAGAGGTCTGAGTTCTATTCTTGCTCTGAAACTGGCTAGCTATATGAGTTTGGGCAAGGTTTTGCACCTCTGCAATCCTCCATCTTCACATCAGTACAAGCAAACCAGCTCATTGGGCTGTTGTGAGGGTCCATAAGGAAAGCACTTGGCTCATGGAAGCAACAAAATATTAGTTCCCTTCTCACTGGAAAGTCTGCTGGAATACCCCCTCCCCCACCCCATTCAGAAAAACTTAGAATTTTGCAAGAAGACTTTGTGTCTCCTTGGCAGCTTCTGTGGTCAGGAAATTCTGCTGCAAATAGCGAAGAAATCCCCTCCCCGGAACTACCTCTTTGGGCTCCAAACCTTTTCTCCCTCCTCATCTCCCCACTCCCCTCCCCACTCATCTCCCCACTACCGGTGGCCCTGGGATAACAGTCAAACAGAACCCCAGGCTCACATCTCAGTTCGACCACGTTTCAAAACCCTTCTGGGCTCTGCTTCTTCATTTGGGAAATGCAGGACAATAACAGCACCTGCCTCATCAGGGCAGTGTTAGAATCATTGGCGTGAGAGCCTGAGCAGGAATCCTGGCCTGAACTCAGAGCCTAACTATCGGCCGCCAACTTTCAGGCAGACGTCGGGACCCGAGCCCCTAGACCCTGGAGCTCTGTGGGAGACCCAGCTAGGGTTGAGACGTTCTTCCGACCTACCGTAGCGAGTCACTCCCTTGGTTACTATTATTGTTAAAAGCTTCGTAACCCCGCGCGCTCCCTCGGGCAGTTGTTTCCAGAGATAAGTGCCGCCTGGTGGCGAGTCCCGGTCACCGCCTCCTCTCGGCCCCCGGGCTGGAGAAAACTCCGGGAGCGCAGCCCGGGATCTGGGAACTCACGCTTGGAAAGAAAGGGGCCGCGACGGACCGATCCTCTAGGGGAAAGAGGCACGCAGGGAGCGAGGAGAGTCCTTTGCGAAGGGCCTTCTCTGACTCCGCTCCAGAAGATAGGTCTCGACCTAGGGCCAAAGAAGAGATGGAGTTTAGACGCTGGGAAGAACTTCCGCCCCGCGAGTCAGGACCGAGCAGTCTTAGTCGGAGGCCCCAGGGAGGCCTGGTACCTGGGCCGGGGAGGGCGCGCTCTGTCCCGAGGCCCGGTGCGCCCGGCCTGGCTCAGGCTGGAAAGAAAGAAAGCGCGGAGTCAGCCTGGGCGCGCAGCAGGCGGGATGTGCGCCTCAGCACTTTCTGTTGTCATCCCCGCGGGCTGGGGTCACGTCGGCGGCTGCAGGAAAGGCCTCGCCTCCCCAGCGGAGACCACAGTAGACCGCAGCCTGCCTGCTGACTCAGCTCCCCCCACCCCAGAGGAAGAGGGTGCGGGGCGGGGACGAAGCCTGGGTATAAAGCCGAGCGCGCCCGGCCCGCGCGCAGCCTCTCCATTTTGCTTGCGTGCTCACCCACCCGGTGAATACCCGGCGCTGGGGCGGGGAAGGGCGAGACCAGGGAGAGTCCAGAGCCGTCCGGGGCCAGCCCCCGGGTCCTTCTCCCCATAGCGCGGGGGTCGGGCAGGCTGTGGCTCAGAAGGGGGCTCTGGAGACGCTGAGCGCGTGGTCCCGCCCTTCCCGTCCGCAGCAGCATGAGCAGCGCCCCCGCGCCGGGCCCGGCGCCCGCCTGCCTCACGCTCTGGGACGAAGAGGACTTCCAGGGCCGTCGCTGTCGGCTACTGAGTGACTGTGCGAACGTCTGCGAGCGCGGAGGCCTGCGCAGGGTGCGCTCCGTTAAGGTGGAAAACGGCGCGTGAGTGATTACCCCGCCGCTGCTGGGCGGGGTTGACGGGCACTGGGCTCCCCGGGCCCGAGCGTAGAGCCTGGGACCTCAGCCCCCCGCCCTCTGAGCCCCGAAAGAGACCCGCCAACACGAGAAACCTCTCAGCCTCCCCAAAACTTCTCACCCGTCGCAAGAGGAATCATGGGAATGAGAGTGTATCCTCGCGGGAGCTGAAGAGACAAAGGCGAGAAGCGTCTCCTGTGCGGGTTCCCATGAGACCCATCCCAAGGGGCTTTCCAGTGTAGTTATGTCCTTCCCAAAGTTTTTTCTGTGCAAAGTCAGATGGCTCTGCGCTTCGCTTAACAAACAAGCCAAATCCCTTCCCATGGCCCCACCTGGTCTCCTAGAGCCCAGCTTGGGACCCTCAACAGAGCTAAGGTCCCCGTTGCTGCCAGAGCAGGCGGGGGTATGGGGGTGTTGGGAGGGAAGAGCTCCAAGCTTCCCTATGCGGGCACCTAAATCCTTAAGGTAGGAGCGCTTGGTCGGGTGATCTTCATAACCTGGAAAATTCCTTCCAAGCTGGGGCCTGGATTCCTCAAACCTTGGATAGCAGCAGGTTTGAGGTCTTCGGCCTCAAGAGGAGCTAGAGTGCCGTGTGATGGGTGTGTTAAGGGAAGGGCTTGACACCGGAGAAAAAGATTGGGTTTCTCAGTCTTTTCAATCACAGCTGGCAAGGGGAGGAGGAGGGAATGAGGCTGGGGCCGATGCCTCCCAGCTCTTTTCCTTTTCCAGCTGGGTGGCCTTTGAGTACCCTGACTTCCAGGGACAGCAGTTCATTCTAGAGAAAGGAGACTATCCTCGCTGGAGCGCCTGGAGCGGCAGCAGCAGCCACAACAGCAACCAGCTGCTGTCCTTCCGGCCAGTGCTCTGCGCGGTGAGCACAGCCCACTCCTCTTCCTCTGCCTCCTAGCTCCTGGCCCCGGCCCCACGACGGCGCCCGGAAGGCCGTCCAAACCCTCCATGGGGTGTGCAAACAAATCCTAGATGGATAGCAGTCGCGTTATTTCTCAGAACCGGAGGGGTCTCTGGAAGTTGGGGTTGAGGGCGTGGGTCAGGAACCCGGAGATCAGCACCAAGGACAGCGCCGAAGCCAGGTCAGTCCTGCGGCCCATGGGTCCCTCGCTTCCGGTCGATCACACGTGTGAGTGAGCGCCTCTGTCATCACACAGCCCGGTGAGGCCAGGGCCGCTGCAGTTAGCCTCGTACACGGGTGTGGAAATGGAGTTCAGAAGGACAAAGCGGTCTGCCCAGGGTGACAATGGTTGACATGCAGATGAGAAAATAACTCAGTCCCAGGGAGCAAGGCTGAGAAGAGGGTCAGCTTCAGCCTGTGTTTGTGTGTGTTACTGGGGTGGAGGGTGGCGAGAATTAATTAGATTCACTGGGTGGGAAGATCTCACTTTCCGTTTGTGCTGACTTAGGTGCTGGTGAGGCTTGGGATGGCAGGGGTGGAGGGCAAAGGACCTAGCCCAGCCCCTCCATCTTATGAGGCTGAGGAATCCTGCAGTGGGAAGGCCCTGGTGCTAGGGAAGTCAAGACCCGGCCAATGCTGATGCCCCAACATATCTGTTGTGATTCTGCCATCCACTACCCCTTAACTGGAGTGCTAGGCAGGGGACTGGCTAGTCAGCGAGACCCTTAGGGAAGCTATCTTGTTTAATGGGCCAGATTTCTCTAACAACCTCTGAGTTTGCTCTTGCAAACCAGGCCCATGTCACAAGATGCCTTCTAGCTCCGATCTGAAAAGATCTCTGGAATCCCCCAGTCTCACCATCTCTGCCTAAAGCCATGGAAGAGGATGGGGGAGAGGGGAGGCTCTGAGCAATCCAGCTTCCCCGGCTGCCAGGGGAGCTGCTGGGGTGAACTCTGGGAGTGCCTGTGGGGCCCAGGTGGCTGAGTAGCTTGTCTTGGGCAGTGGGAAGGGAGAAATGAGGCCGAGGACGTATCCATTAACACCCCTTTGGAGGGCCTGACCTCTCTGCCCCCACCTTCCTGTGCTTCAGAACCACAGTGACAGCCGTGTGACACTGTTTGAGGGGGACAACTTCCAGGGCTGCAAGTTTGAACTCAGTGACGACTACCCATCCTTGCCTTCCATGGGCTGGGCCAGCAAGGATGTGGGTTCCCTCAAAGTCAGCTCTGGAGCGTGAGTTCTGGGACTGGCACAGAGAAGATGAGATGAACAGGGGATTGAGGAGGAGGATGGAGAAAGGTGATGGTGGAGGGTGCTGAAAGACATGATGCCGACATCGGGGACTTGGAGCCTGGGAGGAAGAAAGGAGGAGGCACGAGGAGAACAGGAGGCAGAGTAACACTGTGGGAACAAAGGAAGGGATTGAAAGTGGGGGAGGAGGAAACAGAGGGTAGGGACAGGAGACACGAAGTAGAAGGTGACGGGAGGACTAGGCACAGTAGGCAGGGCAGGGAGAGATCCACGGAGGGAAAGCTGAAGAATGGTTTTGGAACTGGGCTTGGGACTTGAGAAAGGCGGACTAAGAGAGTCAGGGGTGAAGTGGAGGCAGCACCTTCTCATCACCCTGTGCCCTCACTGGCCTAGGTGGGTGGCCTACCAGTATCCAGGCTACCGAGGCTACCAGTATGTGTTGGAGAGGGACCGGCACAGCGGGGAGTTCCGTACATACAACGAGTTCGGCACGCAGGCCCACACCGGGCAGCTGCAGTCTATACGGAGAGTCCAGCACTAGGCTTCACGGTCCCAGACAGCTCCCTTGAGGACACTCAATAAAGGCTCCTGAACCTGCCTGCCCCTCTTGCCTCCTTGGTGTCTTGCTTTGTGATCTCCATCCTCATCCTTCTGAGGGTCCCTCCCCTCAGGCTCCAGGACCCTTGACTTTCAAGCAGAAGTGGGCTTAGGATTTGTGTGGGTAGGCTCTGGTGGGTCTGAGAGGAGACTGCTGGTAAGAATCTGGGGGATCCTGTAAACTGCCAGCAGTCCCACACCTATCTTTTGTAAGGCCCACCAACACACACCAGGGTACCGCTAGCCCAGATGGCATCTTTGCCATCCTCCGAGTGGAGTGGACACACTCCCCACAAGGCTCATAGCTGGATTTCAACCTCCACACATCCCCTGAGCCAGGTACCATCATGCAGGGCAGAACTTCCTTAACCCTATGAAGAAGCCCTGGGTTGCTCTCTGACATGTAGAGCATTTTCATCCTTAATGTCTTCACCCTGTTTCTCTACTCAGTCAAGAAAGCCTGTGAGCCTCTTTCAATAGTCCCTTTTTCTCCATTCCCCTGAGAGGAATTAGTGGGAGGTCCCACTGCCTTCAAGGACCTTCAAAAGGGGAGATTTCCTCTGAGCCCAGCCCTCAGACAGTGACAGTGTGTGAATGGCAATCCCTTGTGTTGTACTGAAATCCAGCATTTACAAAGCATTTTCATACTCTTCTCAGCTGCTCCAAACAACCCGTCTTAACTCTCCTTCTCCCTCCCTACCCTTTAGAGGACTGCTGAGCTGTAGAAGTTGCCCCTCAGTCACTGACACAGTGAGCCTGGGTTCTGGGCTAGGTGGCCACACCTACAGCCATGACAGGGCTGAGCATGGTAGCAGTTCTCTGAGCCTCTGCCACTAGTGTAGACTTTCCCAGTTTCCTCTTTGGCTCAGGCAATGGTACCCCCATCCCACACAGGCAGAGCCTCACAAGGCCTTTGGGACTATCCTTACAGGTAGTCCTTCAGGGATCCTTGTGTTTCCAAGTCCCTAGTGGACCTATCAGATCATTACCCCAGCCCAGGAGAGGCAGAGTAATGCTGGAGAGCAGTCAGATTTAGACCTTGGCAGTTCCCAGGGGTCCAGGTATGCATGGTCAGGCGGCTGCTCCTTTGGGAAGAGCCCAGGGCCATAAGTCAGAACATCTGGGACCTAATCACATAGCATCCCTGAGCCTCAATTCCCTTGCCTGTAAACTGGGACTATTGGTCCTTACTTTGTCTGTCTCATGGGGTTGTTGGGAAAATTCAATGTGAAACCTTTGAAAATGCGTGTGGTGTTATGGAAAAGCACTGGGACAACCCATGTAGGGCCCTCCCCCCAGAGATCCTAGGGGTTGGGTCAGGCATCAAAAGAGAGAGCTCTAGGTAGGGTATGAATTCTGCTTTATGCTTGAAAGGGCTCTAGAGTCCACGGCCCCTTTTTGCATTTGATCCTCTGAATATTCTCCATTTTAAAAAAATCTATCTTACCGATGAAGAAACTAGGACTGCAAAAAAGAGAAGCCTTGTTGAGATCACCCAGTTAGTTGGTGACAAAGCCAGGATTTGAACACAGGGCTTCTGGCTCCAAATTCAGGCTAAATGGAGACTGATCTGAGCTGTTGTGAAAAACCTCAGGCTTCTGCAACCCCCCAACTTCTGTGGATCTCAAAGGAGCCGATGGGGTGGAGGCTGGTCACAGACTCCTCTCTTTTCCCTTGGGGGCTGGTCAATGAACAATAACTTAAATGTACAGAATCTGTTCTAAGCATTTCACACGTGTTGTCTCACATCAACCTCATCATTCCACATGGCAGGTGCCATAATCCTCATTTTATAAATGAGGAGACTTAGATACATTATAAGAGTATGTAACTTCCCCCACAGTCAGACAGCTAGGAAATGGGGAAGCCAGGAGACCCAGGGGTTGAACTCATAACCCAAACTGGCTTCAGAGCCCAGCAGCCCATCTCCTCACTGCTGGCTTTGGGGAGCAGGCAGTGACAGAGAGGGATCTGATATCTGTCCTTGGTTGAGCTGCCCTCCCTCCAGGGGGATCTGTGGTCTCTGGAAAGAGTCAGCAAAATGCCTTCAGGAACTAAAATTATGACTTTGAACAGAGCACAGGTCCCCGGGCCTAAGTTTCCTCATCTGTACAACAAAAACGCTGGGAGAACTAATATTTGTTGCAGCCCTTGCCAGCATGGACTTTTAGGTCTTCAGTCTCTGCCCCCCACATCCATCTGCAGCTAGGGAATGGGGGTTTCGGAGGCCACTCTGGGTCTGCACGTTTTCATCTTCTCTCCTCCTTCCCTTCTGGGAGGCTATCTGCAGAACCCAGTTTGAACCGAACCCAGCTGGGCAGGAGGTGGATGAAGAGGAAACTGCCAAGAATTCTCCCATTGGCCTCCCTGGCTGCACTTGCCAAAGGTCAAAGGAGGTGGGGAGGTGGGAGGAACCCCTTAACAACTTTCCCCAGTGCTCTACCCCTTCAGCAAGTCCTCCGTAAGGCTGGGCACAAAGCCCGTACTATTGATCCTCACCCAGCTCAAAGCTGGGATGCCTCATAGATGCCCTCTCTGAGCTCCTCTCCCTTCCACCTCAGCCTCCCACTGAGAGCATTAGGAGGGTGAGCTTTGATGCTTCCCAGCTCTCCCAGCTCTTCTCTCCTGCTCCTTCTTTCCTGTTGATAGCAATTTGGAAAAGCAGCAGAGGAAATGAGAAGGGTTGGGATCTTGACCCCACCCTCAAGGCTCTCCCCTCCTGTGGAGCCCTGAGTTTGGACCCAGAGAACATTCCAACCACTAGTCTTTGCTCCCTCCAGGTTCCATGTTCCCATCCGAAAGTCCCTATTCTTGTCTCTCTAGGCTCCTCTGGGATCCTGGGATTCCCCTATTCTCCCACCCCCAATACTCTGCTTCCCACCTGCCTTCCCAGCTCCTTTGCATCCTCCACTAGCAAAGATGATCAGAAGTTATAGCACATGAGGGTGGACAGGGGCCCTACAGAACCCCAGGAGTAGGACTTTCCAGCTACCCTCAATCAGGCACCCCAGGATCCGAGATCCAGCAGGAGACCAGCCTGCTCCCAGACCTCCTCAACCCCTGGACTCAAGCAGTGAGAGGTACCCTGAGGATACTGGATCTGACAGTAGCCACTGTGTGCTGCCCAGCTGCAGAAAGTGGGCTCCTGGCCCAGGGCCTCATCTTCAGCCACCATCCCTCCTTAGCCTGCCTCCCCAGAGCCGAGATGTCCCACTGGTACCCAGGGACTTGAAGCCACCTGGGAGCCACATCAGCATCTTTGCATGAGTTAGAAATAGGTGCCCTTTTCTTGGAGTGGATTTTAGCTTTGTGCAGCACAGGACCCTATCTTAACTTCTCCACCTCTGTGGCCTGGTTCAGGGATAGTCAGGATGGGGGCAGTTTGTAAGAGAATGGAGATGACAGGGGATGGGGAAGGATGCAAGAGGAAGAGATGTGGGGGGAAGTGAAGAAGGATCCGATCCCACCAGAAACACCCAGGACAGACTCGCAGTGTCTTCAGAACCCTCCAGTAGGCCGGCCACAGCCAGTACTAATCTGTGGGGGGCCGAATGGGTAAGAAAAGGAAGAGAAGGCGGGGGCTCCAAGGAAGAAGAGAGGCGATTGGAGGGGAGATGGGCGTATGGGAAGAAAAGGCCAGGAGAGCCCTAGAACGAAGCTGGGGGAGAGGAGAGAAGGGGGGGCACCCATGAGAATTTGCCAGGGGAGATGCCCCAGCACCCTGCTCGAGGCTTGGGGGCCCTAGAAAGGCAGGAAACGGGGAGAACAAGAGGGAGACAGGAAAGGGGATCGGGTCTCTAGGGAAGAGCAGGGAGTGGGAGAAGAGGAGGAGGGAGAAAGGCGCGAGAGGGGGGAGACTGGGGGGGTGGACAGAGATAAAGGGAGCAACGGCTGCAGGGCCCGGAGCGCAGCGACAGGCGAGAGGGAGGGAAGCGGAAATTTAAAAGTGAAGATGCAGATAACGCAGCCTGGAGACGGGAACCCGGGTGGGGGTAGAGGGAGGAAGGGGGAGGAGAGGGAGCGGTGAAGGGAGCCGGAGCAGGCGGGAAGGAGGGCTCTGGGGAGGAGGCTGTGGCCGCTGGGGTCCGAGGTGGGGCCAGGTACACCCGCCCCATCGCTGTTTGCAGAGAGTCAGGGAGGCGGAAAAGAAACGCGCCGCCGGCCCCCATCCGAGCGCGCGGCCCGGACCCA
>NW_007247742.1:570070-572497 GCF_000164805.1 Carlito syrichta | reverse complement strand
CCCCCCCACTCCCCCCATCTCCCACCGCCCAGTCCCCGGCGGCGATGAGACAGAGCGGCGCCTCCCAGCCCCTGCTGATCAACATGTACCTGCCAGGTACCAGGGGCCAGCCAGGGTCTGGAGGCACCAGGACCTGGGGCGGGAAATCTGGGTTCCGGCACGGGAAGGGGTTGCCGGAGCCCAAAGGAAGGGAACGCGGTCTGGAGATTCGGACAGCGGGGAGGGCTGATTGCAATTTAGGACGTTCGCGGGGACCTTAAAGGGAATTAGAGAGCGCCAGGGTTTCCGTGTGGGGTCTAGAGGAGTCGAAGTGAGCAGATCCAGGCCCCGGGAGGCCGATGGCGGGGGCTCAGGATCCCGAAAGAGCCTGACGGGGAAGCAAAGGTCTTCGGCGTGGAGGACTCTGCTTGAGCCGTACGGGAGGCTGTGGTCCGCCGGGCGTCGCCCCTGCGCCCTCACGGCTCCTCACCTTCGTGCTCTGAGCGCTCACACCGGCCGGGCTCTCCAGGCGCTCTCCTCTTCTCTCGGATGGGCTCCGCGCGCTCCGGCTTGCCTGGCGCAGTCCCCGCTCGGCTTTATAAGGCTCCAGCCGGCCCCTTCGGAAAGCGGATTTCCTTTTTCCTGGACGCGTTTCCTGACTTGGGCGCTACGGAGGGGCTCCGCGCGGCGCGCGCCGTGGCCAGGCTCCGGGAGGAGGAGCCGGGTGGCCCGGGCCCCGGAGCCTCTTGCCTGGGACCGGCCCCCCCTCGAGCCTTGGCCCAGGGCCCTTTCGGTCAAGCTCACAACTTCCGCCCGGTCTGCCTGACAGTTTTCTTCTGCTGCCGCAGATCCCGTCGGAGACAGTCTCTTCAAGGAAGGGAAGAGCCCGGGCTGGGGGCCGCTGAGCCCCGCGGTGCAGAAAGGTGAGCTGACGCGTGCACTGGGCGGGCAGAGGAGAGGGCAGTGGAGGGGATCGGAGACACAACCCCCAATAGAACGGGCACCACCGCCGCCTGGACCGCGAGTGGGAGCGATATGCATCCGGGGTTCTGGGAAGCAAAGGGCCCTGGCCTCTTTGGAGAGAGGCCCCGGGGACACATTCGCTTGGCTTTTGGCTCCTGCATCTTCCAAGTCTCAGAGCTGGACTTGCAGGCCAGGGTAGACAGAGGATCCCAGGCCCCGGCCCTTTTTCTGCTGCGTATGGCTTTTCAGGCTTTGGGGCCACGGCTGAGGCGTTGGGCGTCCTTTCCGAAGCGCAAGGCCGCAGCACCGCCTGGCAAGGAGACGGGGAGAATTACTAGCCGGCCAGGCGGGTCTGCCCAACCACTAGACCCCGCCAGTGCCTTCTGCTCCACCAGTTCGGGCTGCGGGACGCTGGCCGATCTCTGCCGGCCAAGTCCGCTGGGCGACTGCAGTTGATTCCCAGGTTCGCCACCCGCCTTTTACGGATGGCTAAATCACCCTGGTGGCTGCTGGCTCTCCAGGCACCCCCCCACCCCCGTCGGCACCCTAGATCTCACCAAGTTACGGTCACCATGAAATGAGGTTGGCAACTGCCTTACCCAGAAGGAAACACCACGCCCAACAGGAACGGATTTCCAAACCTCGGATGCCGCTTGGCCATCGGTGCCAGGTGCATATTTATATCCAAATCTTCCTTTGCTTCTGACCCCTAAACTCAGTGCGCCCAGCCGGGACACAGGCAGCTCCTTGCTAGGCTGCCTTAGAAAGATTGGTGTTGAAAATAAAGGGGCAGGCAGCGTCTGGGGGTCAAGCGAGTGGTTGGAAAGGGAAGAGGGGTTCACCAGACTCGATTTGAAGCAGTAGGCAGACAACTTCGAGGGAAATCCGTTTTCTTTTAAAAGGGTGTGAGGGTAAATGTATCAAGATTTTCCTCCGCCTGTCTGCTTGAGGTTCCAAGACGGGGGAGCAGGAATTCTGGAACCCCACGCTCTCACCCCACATGTTCTGGAAGAACCTTTTTGCTGCCTCCAGCAACCCCGAAACCCAGAGAGATCGGCCAAAGACGGGAGGAGGCCGGGAGCCCAGCACAACGGCTTCTGAGTCCCGTCTCCCCTCCTGAGAGCTGTTCATCAGGCCCCAGAGAAGTATGGCGCCTTCGCACACAGGGAATCCCACTTGTTCCGAAAAAGAGGCGGAACCCGAGCAGCGCCAGCACAGAGCTCTGCAGCACCTGGAGGCGGCTGGGACCGGGGCCTCTGCGAGCCGGCTCCTTTTCTCTCGTGTAGAGGGCCGCTGCCTTTATTCCTGTCCGAAGTAGCGTCGCAAGGAAGCCGGGCGCCGCCCCGCCTCAGGCGGGACCTGTCGGACTGTATGCCTTTGGCGACCGGGGGCTAGCGGGGCCTTGGCCGGGAGTGGCCGGGCCGTCCGGCTGTACGCCTGCTCGTTCCCAGCTGGATCTCTGGACGTGGTCCAGCCGGGACGGGG
>NW_007247742.1:565015-569075 GCF_000164805.1 Carlito syrichta | reverse complement strand
GCACCAGCCCCGGGGCGAGGGAGCGGAAGCGCCTCGGCCCCCTCTGACACTCGATTTGCCCTGTCTCACCGCGCTCCCGGGAGGGCGACGGTGCCCCCCCGAGCTTTCAGCTTCTTCTAGGTCTCCAGGGGGCCCCTGGACCTCCTCTGCCCCCCGCCCCCTTGCTCGCCGGCCTGGCTCCCAGAAGCCCCCTTCACGACGACTCTCTTTTTGTATGCCGGATCTTTTCACACTTTTCCTCCCCCCACGGACCTGCCCCCATCCTGGCACACGGAGGCCTCTCGCAGCCCTTCGCCTTGCCAGGACCTGAGCAGCTTTGGTGGGGGCCACCGTGCCCCGTGACACATGGCCCCCCTTCCTCCCGTCCCCACGCTCTGGCAGGAGGGCCCAGTGTGTTCCTTCCAACCCCATTAAAGCGCCCAAGCTCCCCGCTGCCTCCTCTCTGTTCTTTGCTGCACCAGAACCTATTTTCAGGGGGAAAAGGAGGGTGAGGTTCAGCCCCGGCCAGAGCAGAAAGACCTGCCAAGGAAGCGCTCCAGAGAATGAGGGCAGAGCGAGGAGCCCTCGGTGGGCGGCTCCACCTGGGGGAGCCGCCCTGCGGCCCCCGCTCCGCAGGCAGCCCCGCCGGCTTCACAACCCTGCCGTCTCCCGCCCCTTACCCCGCTCCATCCCAACTCCTGCCCCACCGTCCCCATCTCGCCACCCTTCCACCTGCCCCCCCTTCATCTCGAACCTCCCTCCCACCTGGTGCCATCTTCATCCCATCTCAGCCGCCTCATCTCACCCCCTTCCCCACCTTCCCTCCCCTCTTCATCCTGCTCTCACTTCGACTCCCTCTCTCTCTCCCTCTCACTCGCAAACCGTGCTCCGCCCCCGGTATCTATCGCTCTCTTTTCTCTGGATCTGCCACCTCGTTTTCAGAAGGGCCCTCCCTCCCACCCCCCGCCGGCGCTTGCGGCTCCCAGCCGGGGCTCGGGCAGCACCCTCCTTCTCGCGGGTGCTGCGCGCCCTCTGCTGGTCGGAGGAGGGGACGCCAGGGCCCGGTTTTGCACCTAGGCCAGGGATGGCTGTGCGCACGGGGTGGCTCCGCCGATTGAGGAAGGGAGGACCCAGGCGCCTCCAGGCCTCCTTTGGCCTTCAGAGAGGAGGGCGAAAAAAGGGAATCCCGGTTCTGCATCTCAGGTCTGGCCTCCGGAAGTCCGGGGAGTGGGTCGAGAGAATCATTCTCCTGGCTGGGTCCGTGTCCTCACCACTAAAGGCCCTTCTGAGTACTGCGCCCACCGGTGCGCCACTGCCCTTGCGATCTCTCGGTGCCTTTTCCAAAACCCGTTGGCAGGAAAACGGCCCCAAACGCTTTTCTTTAGAGGAATAGTACCCTGAGAAAGATGCCCAAAGTGATAGCGGAGGCTTACAGCCGCCCCTTAAGGCAAGCCCCTAGCTCCTCCTTCCCCATGGTCTTGGTATTTCTTTCCCAACTACGCATCTCTTCCTGGACCAAAGGCTCCTCCTGGCAGGTGGGAACATGTCCTGAGCTCCCACAGGCAGTTGAAGAGATTTCTCTGGGTCCTGGGAGCAGGAAGTCGAAATGCAGGTGAAAGGCTGGACAAGAGTGTGTGACATTCATCCAGGTCCACCTAGGGAACTTTGTTCTTTTTCATTTTATTTTTCATTTTATGTTTTCTAGTTTTCCAAATGACACACACTCAGCATAGACAATTTGGAAAACACACACATAAGGCCTCCATGAAACATTGGTTAGCTAGCTGGGCATGGTGGCTAATGCCTGTAATCCCAGCACTTTGGGAGGCCAAGGCCAGAAGATCACTTGAGTCCAAGAGTTCAAGGCCAGCCTGGGCAACATAGACTTCATCTCTACAAAAATAAAAACAAAAAAATTAGCCAAACATAGTGCTGTGCACCTGTAGTCCCAGTTACTTGAGAGCTGAGGCAGGAGGATCACTTGAGTCCAGGAGGTCACGGTTGTAGTGAGCTATGATCATGCCACTGCACATCAGGCTAGGCAACAGATGTCACCCTGGTCTAATGAAGAGTCTCTGCCATGGAACACATCGGGTGAGTTCTCTATCACCAAAGTGTTCAGCAGATTCTCCTGTGAGAAGCAGAGAGAGGAGGTGGGCTAGGCGACTTCCCTAACCTTAAGCCTCTTGGAATCCTGTGAGTCAGGAGAGGAGGGATTTCAGCCATTGATGGGCAGCTGGAGGAGCTGTTGTTAGATTAAGGGATCTTCTTACCCATAAAATCACATCCTTCAAGCTGGCCCTGCCCCTCTGTTCTTTGAGAAGGGAAGATATAGCACTGGGGAACCAGGAAAAGCTGAATTTCAGTCACAGCTTGGCAGCCAACTTGCTGTGTGACCTTCAGATAATCACATCTCTTTTCCGAGACTCCATTCTCATCTCATTAAAATAATGACACTAAAACAGGGAGTTGCAAACACTGCTCTGTTGAACCTTAGGGGTCACCCTGCTCCAAAAACAAGAAGAGCCAGAAAATGTCCAAGTTGATCTCTCAGGTCAAGTTTAGCCTCAGAATCCTGGAGATGGACACCCTCTTCTGCAGGTCATCTCAGCTCTGGTGGTTCCTCTGCCTCTGTGCTGTCTCCAAGCCCTTGGTTAACTGTGGTCTTGGAAGGACACTACTCCACCTACGGCCTGAAGAAGCCACACTCTTATCACACTCAGCTTCCTGTCCTCATTGACCTTTAGCCCCTGGGTCCTTGGCCCTCCTAGGTATTGATCCCACCATTGCTTCTCTCTCCGGGGCCCAGGCCCTCTTACATTCCCTGATGATCTGAGTCTTTGCTCTGCCACCTCCTTCAAGTCACTGGTGAAAGCCTGGCTCACTCCCCTGTGTTTGCACTACAGAGTTTAAAAATGCTTTCATGTCCATTGCTGTATTTGTCCCCTCAAGGTCAGGAAGGCAGACAGGGCAGACGCTTTATCTGCTTGGAGGATAAATAAACCAAGACCCAAGCTGTTAAATGACTTGGCCGAAGTCTCAGGACTTGTAGGACCTGTGTCTCCTGGCTCCTCTGCCAGGCCTTTTCCCACCGCTCTGAGTAACTTCTTCCCAGCCCCAAGTGGCCCTTGATCACTTTGATTTTAGGCTCATTCCCACACAGAATTACATAGACACAGAATTACCTCTCCAGTAATTTATTCTCCCTGTGACTAAGTGCGAGGGGCCAGCCCCTGCAAAGAGATTTAGAGGGCCCCTGGGCGGTGTGGTGGCGTCAGCGATTATTCTGGAAAAATAAAGAGAAAGAAAGAGAGAGATGGGGGGGAGAAAGAAAGAGACTGGACTCTGTCTAGTGCAGAAGCCATTTAATGGGACGAACCATATGCCTTTTATCCTAAAGTTTCACAGGTTAAATCACAAGTCTTTCATGTGAACACAAAGCCAGGTGGGTGATGTCCCCCATCCACCAGGTGTTTCCTCAGGCATGAGGAAGAACAATCCCAATTAAATCACAAAACTTTTACATAAACATAAAGCCAGGTGAATGAGGGACATCCCCTACCCACCAGGTGTTTCCTCAAGCATGAGGAAGGAGGATCCCAAAATTATCTCACTGCTCCTCATGCTTGATTAATATTCCTCAAAAGCAATACAACAATTCTAATATCATAATATTCTAATAATCAATAACTTTTAAAACTTATGCATACACAACACCTAATGACCAGCTTAAATCCCAATTCTTTTCTATTTTACGCTAATTCTATCTACACTATAGAAATTCTTAATTATAGCCCAAACCAGTTCCTAAGGAATGTGGCCCAGCCCAAAGTTTGTGCTGTGCTGTTTCTAGTAAATCTAGATAATTAACTATATTATTAAGATTGAAACAGCACTTTATATGTATATACTAATTTAACAAATATACTTTTAAATCTTATAAAGAAGCTTGTACTGTACTAAAGGCTCCCAAATGTGACCTGAGTTTGAATTATGTTAAGTTTAAAGCCGAAACTGCAGTCTGTGAGAAACGGGAACAATGGACTCCTAAAGTAAGCCATGCCTGTTGTACTCTCAGAGC
>NW_007247742.1:551078-564995 GCF_000164805.1 Carlito syrichta | reverse complement strand
GAAAAAATGGATCCCTAGAGTCAGCCATGCCTGTCTCAGAACTTCATGATTAGATCATCAAAGTCCCTGTTAGTGGGTCATGCCAAACAATAAAAGAAGGAGGAGGCAATGGGCCTTCAGCTCCTAAACTCATCCTAGTGGTCTCAGGGTCCGCAGTCCGCCTGGATCCCTAATGCTCAGGTGGGCCGGCTCCCAACAACTAAGCTTCACCTGCCATCACTTGTAGATGGAATCAGAAGCCCTGCGAACATGTATCATGAGGACATTCGTATCCACCCTGTCTGAGAGCTGCACAATCACAGAGCAATGATGCCACTGAGGGTACTCTCATACACTAGCTCATATGACCACAGACAGGCATCACCACGGGCTGCTGTGATAAGCTTTTCCCAGAGGTCTCTGTTCTTCTAGCCCTCACCTTTCCTTCAACTTGTCTTTGAAATGCACAAAAATGAACTTCAACTTGTACTGGGAGCTATTTATAACCCATGTCAAGTGGATCTGCTGGTAATAAAAATGTGCCTTACCATCCATTGACCCTGACTCTGTGCCAAGCTCTGCCCTATGCTAGTGCTTTTCACGTGGTGTCTCCTGGACACAGCCTTGCCAGATGGGGGTGGCTACCTCTATTTTCAGATGAGGAAACTGAGGCTTGGAGAAGTAAAGTGGCTGGGCCAGCCTGTGTCCCCAGAGCTGAAATCCTCACTATCCCATCAGATCCCCTCCTGCTGAGCCTTCCTGGTCAGCTTTCCCCTTGTGTAAATGTAACCTGCTGCTTGTTTATTGCAGGTGTACACTGTCTGTGATTATATAAAGGACAGATTGAGAGCTTGTCCCAGGAGTGTCCTTGGTTGGGCACCATCTGATAAGGAAGTACATTTGTTCCTGATAAGGAACAGAGACTGTTATGTTGCCTCAGTGCCTTTTGCAAGTCTTCTCTTGCCTAACTATGGCCCTATAGACTTGGAGTAGACCACTGTTTTCTGGGATGGGGCTTGAGGATTTTCTTGCATCTTGGTGACTCTCCTCTGTCCTGAGATGGAGCCTCTCATGTCAAGAGGCAAGTGGCTCAATGTTCCATTGACTGTGAGTTTTTATTTTTGTATTTTTAAGGTCATAGTCTTTCTCTGTTGCCCAGGCTGGAGTGCAGTGCCATGATCATGGCTTGCTGCAGCCTCAACTTCCTGGGCTCGAGTGATCCTCCTACCTCAGTCTTCCAAGTTGCTGGGATTACAGGAATGAGCCATCACTCTCAGCAATGTTTTCTATTTCTACAGGATCCTGTTTGGTATTTCCTTCTTTCCTAGCATACCCTTTTTTATAAACAAAAGACAGTGTATCTTGGTGCTTAAGAGCAGGGACTTTGACTGGGCTTCCTGTTTTGTTTTGCTTTTTAAAAATAAAATTGCATAAATAGAGATGGGATCTCACTATGTTGCCCAGGCTAGTCTCAAACTCCTGGGCTCAAGCAATCCTCCGACCTCAGCCTCCCAAAGTGCTGGGATTACAGGCATGAACCACCACACCTGACCAGACTTCCTGGGTTTGAGTGCTGGCTCTGTCACTTGCAAGCTGTGTGACCTCGAATGAGTAACTTTACTTCTTTGTGCCCAATTACCTCATCTGTAAAGTGGGTATGATAATAACAGATCCTACCTCATGGGATTGCCATAAAGATTAATTGTTTATGTAAGTACCCTGCTACATATATCAATGCTTTCTGTCATTAAACAGACAAAACCACACAAAGCAAAGCAAGCATCTACCTCCTCCCCCTATAATCCCAATCAGATGCCCTCTACGGGCCCTGGAAAGAAACTTGAGTGGCCACACTTACTTTTCCATGCTAGTCCAGACCTCTCCTGGACCCACGTGATGAGTTTCACCAAGAACCAGCCTCTTGACTGGTTATTGATCCACAACCACCGTCACAGGGTTTAACCTTCTATACTCAGAAGAGTCTCCCTTTCTTCATGGAGTAACAAGAGAATTATTGAATTTAGAATTAGAGGTTGGGCACAGTGGCTCACACCTATAATCTCAGCACTTTGGGAGGTCAAGGCAGGAGGATCACTTGAGGCCAGGAGTTCAAGACCAGACTGGGCAACATAGCAAGACCTCATCTCTACAAAAAACAATTAAAAAATTAGTCGGGCATGATGGTGCATGTGCATGCCTGTGGTCCCAGCTACTAAGGTGACTGAGGCAGGAGGACTGCTTGAGTCCAGGAGTTCAAGGCTGCAGTGAGCTATGATTACACCACTGTACTCCAGCCTGGCCAACAGAGAGATATTTTCTCTCTTAAAAAAAAAAGTTAAAAGATCTCGGCCAGGTACTAGCTATGTGACTCTGGGAGTATGTCTACACCATTCTGAGACTTAGTCTTCTCCTCTAAAATGTGGCTAATAATATTTAGCCACATAATTATCGTGTGGACTACCGACATGAAATTTGAAGGTGAGGTGTTTTCTTGTTCCAGCAACTAATATTAGATGCCAGGAGTGATGGCTCAGTCCTGTAGTCCAGCAACTAAAATTATCCAGCAACTAATAATTAATATCCAAATTGCATTTGGTCTTTACAACCATCCTCTGAAGTAGACAGTATTATTTCCCCCATTTTATAGAGGAGAAAACGGAACCAAAGAGGGGTTAAGTAGTTTGAAGTCACACAGTGAGAAAGGGAAATGCAGGATATGAACCCAGTCTGATTTCAGAGGGAGTGGGTTCTCTTAACTAGGAAGGTTGTAACAGCTTTATATGCTAATCCCTTCTAGAAGTAATACCAAATAAGGGCCAATACCTATTGAATATTTATATGTCAGGCTCTATTCAAAGAGCTATACATTCACTTAATCCTTATGACCTTCCAGAGTTAGTTCTAGTAGTATTCCCATCCTACAGATGAGGAAAACGGAGGCACAAAATGTTAAAGCCTTGCATGGGATCACAGAGCTGCCAATTTGTAGACATGCTGTTCAAACTCTGGTAGCCTAGTTTTCACTTTCTCCCCACCCCTTATTCCTTTGATTTTCACTCATGGAAGAACAAGCAGCTTCTGAGGTTCTTAGAGGGCCAGAAAATGGCAGTACTGTATGCTCAAACCCCAGCCTAAGCTCAAGTTAGGTACTCTATTCCAGCACTCATTCCAGCACTCACCATGGGTTCCTGACAAAGAACAAAATGAGAAATGCATTTTAGAAGTCTCTTGGCTAACTGTGACCCTTGCACTTATCTCAAACAGCGTTCTGGAATAGAAGGAATCCAGATGGCTGTGGCTTCAAACCCAATCTCAGCCTAGTCCCTGTAGGACTGAGAAGGCAGCTTACTCTCTGAGCCTCGGTGACCTCATACAATGGAGACATTGATTGTACCTTCTGTGTTGGTTTGCTGCAAGGACAAAGCATGCGCGGGAAGAGTCCAACACAGAGGGCTGCTCCATAACTGTCATTCCTCCCAGCTTGATTAGCTCAGAAGCAGAGCCCTGTCCTGCAAGCTCATACCATTTCCTATCAGTCTAATCCTCCAATTCTGCACCCCAGCTTTCCCTCCATGAATCAGAGCATCTCGTCCTTGAATTTTCTTGGAGGAGGAGGAAGTAGCTAAAGAAGTCTGGAAGGCCAGGCCATGAGCATCGAGTTCCTTTTTCTGGTAGAAGAGGCCAAGTTGCTTAGCAACACAGCAAAAAGTTGTCAGGGAGGCTCCAGACAGCACTGTTCACTTTTATCCTGCAGCCTGGAGAGGGCTGGGGCATCACTAGATGGGGAAACAAAGAGAAAAATGAGGAAGGATTCCACGCTCAGATGATAACCTCTAAGGTTCTGCTTTCTTTTCTATGCTCACCTTCCCAATCCCCCAATCCTTCCCCTTGGTTTTCTGCCTTTGAGACACAGTTCTAAGGCATGTCTTGCACACACATCAGTGCAATGGCCATGTCTGTGATCACAAACTTGAGGGCTAGATTCAAGAACACCTTGTATTTATTTTATGCTTTACAGCTTAGATCACATCCATAGACATAATTTTACCTGATACTTGCAACAGCCTCCTTAATAGTGGAAAGGTGGTTGTTATTCCTATATAACAGATGAGGGAATAAAGTCCCAAGATCCCACAATGAGGAAATAACAGAGCCCAGATTTGCTGCAAATCTCAGGGTATTTCCACTACACTTTGTAGCATGGATGTTATTGTACAGGCATTAGCACACATGTGGGCAGGCCATTCCTAGGGTCCAGTGTCCTGAGATGTCCCAAGATGCATCTCTCCTCACCCCTAATCACAAAGCAGATGAGCTGGGGTGGGAGAACTTAGCTGTAATTGCCTGACGGCCCCAACCAGCCACAGAGGAGTCTCTGGAGTGAAGTGTTCTAGGAGGGGCCTGGCCTGCTGTCCCAAAAGCCTAGACTCGGGAATGTTGCCGTGCTGGGCCAGGTTGGCACAAATATCTACTCATAGGCAGCTGAAGTTCCATGACTGGTATTCCAGAGAGAGGCATGTGGGTTCCACTGGGGCCAGAACCTGGCAGCAGGTAGTAAACACAGCCACCCAGGTCACACTGTAGTTCACAGGAGGCCCAGGCCTCTAGGGCTCCCCACTGCCTCAGGGACCAGCAGACCTGGTCAGAGTAACCCAGGGCCCCATTCAGGTGTCTCTGTCCCTTAGTCCCCTGTCAATATTTAATAATAGAGCGACTACCATAGCAATAGTTGTTACCCTAAGAACAGTAATATTGTCGTTACTATCATAGGCATTTGATAGACAACAGAGCTGAGGTCTTTGTTTCCATCTGATAGATGAGAAAACTGAAATTCAAAGAGGTTGTCTTAAATCAATAGCTAGTTCATGGTAGAGGAGAGACTCAAATTTCCGGCTCATAGTCTTTTATTCTGCACATCATATCACACTGCCTTTAAGTGTCATGGGGAAGAAAAGAATCTCAGAGGAGCATTCAACCACCTTCTCTTATGTCTCCAAATTGTACACACACAGAACCACATGCCCAACATGGCTCAGTTGGTGTTCCACACAGTACAGGTAATTTGAGTACTTATTTTGATTAAAGCTTGATCAACTGCCAGAAAATGATTTGAGATGACTTGCTATATAGCACTGTGCACAAAACAGAATATTCAAATTTAAAAGACAAATTTTAAAAGTCAGTTGGTGAAATCTGAGCATTCCCATAAAAGTTAGAACATGGCAAGAATGTCTTTGTTATCCTTTTAACCTTGTCATTGCTGTTACCATTGAACATTGTGCTGGAGATCCTAGTCAATGCAATAAGACAGAAAAAGATATGTGCTATGTGTAAGTATTGGGAAGGAAGATATTAAAATGTCCTTGTTTTCAGAAAATATGTCTGCCTACCTGAAAAGTCAAGAGTTTCCACTGGAAAACACTTAGAACTAATTAAATTCAAGTAAGATAAACATACAAAAAATTCTATGGCTTCCCTATAATCTTGTTTTGAAAAAGAACTGAGAATAACAGGTTTACAATAGCAATAAAAATATGCTGGAAACATGGAAAACATCTAAATGAAGAAAACTATAAATCTTCATTAAGCAATGTAAAAGAAGACCTGAATAAGTGGAGAGACTGAACACATTCTTGGGTGGAATGACTCAATATTGCAAAATCTCAGATCTCTCCAAATTGATCTATAAGAGTTATTCAGTCCCAATTCAAGTCCCAAAGGAATTTTACAGAACTTGATAGGCTTCGTTCTAAATTCTTCTGGACTATGTTTAGGAATAGTCAAGGACTGGGCATGGTGGTTCACATCAGTAATCTCAGCAATTTGGGAGACCAAGGTGGGAGTATCCCTTGAGCCTAGGAGTTCAAGATCAGTCAGGGCAACATAATGAGACCCCCATCTCTATTTGAAAAAAAAAAAAGAATAGACGAGACAATTTTAGCCAAACAACAATAAGCATACTGTAAAACTCATTATCAAAGGTGTGTGCCAGGCCGGGAGTATTGCTTGAGTTTGAGACCAGCTTGGTCAATATAGTGGGACCAAGTGGCTATTAAATTTTTTAAAAATAAATTTTGGGAAACAAAAAGGTGTGGTTTGGCACACAGTAGTTAAGCAGATCAACGGAATAAAGTAGACCCTTGAAACAGATTCGTGCATGTGTGGGAATTTCATAAATAATAAGATAATATTCACTGAGGGTAAAGGAAGATGTTCAAAGGTTGGCACAATTTGTTATTCATTTAGGGAAAATAGCTATATATCTCTGCTTCTCACCATGTATAAAATTAAATCCCCAAATAGATCAAAGAATGAGATACTCTAGAAAAATACCACAATAAAATTCAAAAAATTTTTAAATGAAAAATAAAACCCAACCCCAAGACCAGTATAATCAAGAAAAACTGGCTGAGTGTAGTGGCACATGCCTGTGATCCTAGCACTTTGGGAGGCCAAGGTGAGAACCAGCCTGGGCAACATCGTGAGACCGCATCTCTACAAAAAATTAATCAGGCATGGCTGCAGTGAGCCGTGATTGTGTCACTGCTCTCCAGTTTGGGTGACAGAGTAAGACTCTAACTTTAAAAAAAAAAGGAAAAGAAAAGAGAAATATGAAATATAAAACATCTAGGAGGAGTTAGTTGCCACAATTGTGTTCTAAAGATACATATTTAGTGGCACACCTATTGGCAACCAACAATAAACATGGAAACTGTCACCTTTTTTTCCTTCATTTATTCATTGCTCTAAGAGTTCAGTGGGAAAAGACTTGACACATGGATGCTTATCATAATGTAATAACAAAAAATTGGATGCTATCAGAATGAACATCAGCTCTTGTGTACTGAGAGCTTACTACCTGCCAGCATGCCAGGCATGGTGGCTCACCATGTGATCCAATCACTTTGGGAGGCTAAGGCAGGAGGATTACTTGAGGCCAGGTGTTCAAGACCAGCCTGAGCAACATAGTGAGGCCCTGTCGCTACAAAAAAAAAAATTTTTTTAAGTGAGCTGGACATGGTGGTTTGTGCTTATAGTCCTAGCTACTCAGAAGGCTGAAGCAAGAGTTGATCACTTGAGACTAAGGCCTTGCTTGAGCCTGGGCAACACAGCAAGAACCTGCCTCTTAAAAAAAAAAATCTAAAAATTAGCCAGGTGTGGTGGCTCATGCTTATACCCCCTGCTACTCAGGAAACTGAGGTAGAAGAATAGCCTGAGCCCAGAAGTTGGAGGTTAAGTGAACTATAATTGTGCCACTGCACTCCAACCTCCAGCCTGGGTGACAGAGTTGAGACCCTGTCTCTAAAATTAAAAAAAAAAACAAAAAAAGATAAGGTTAATGTGAAGAGAAAAATTTCCTCTAGCTTTATTCGAATAAGAGACAATGGATCTTCTATGGCACTGAAAAAAAAGAAGATAGAGAAGTGTTCTTTAAATGGTCTTGGATGGATTCTTGTAGAGTACATACATGATGTGTTACCATGTTCTGTGAGTGTATGTGCATGCACCATATATATGCTGTGTGTGTAAGCATACATGCTTACTGAGCTAGAGGTTGCCCAACCCCCTTTATCTAGAAATAAAGAAATATTGTTAAACCCTAGAGGTTTGGAAATAGCTTGAGAGGTGGGGAGGAGTAAAGGGACCTTGGAGATCAGTGAGAGAGGAGGGGGACAGGCTGTAGATGCATGTTTCTCCTTTTCTAGATACTGCTCAGCCTCCCTTTCCCCCTCTTCCTTCCCCCTTCTCTTTTTCTTCTTCCCTTCCTCTCCCTCTCCCTCCTTCCCTCCTTCCTCCTCTCACTCCTTTCTTCCTTCTCTCAACATATACTTTCTCTGCTATTGCTTTTTCTTTCTTTACAAATTTTCTGCTTTTTAAAAATTTTCTGCTTTTTAAGGTAATAATGCAGGTGGGGACAAATGCTTTGAAAAAAAATAAATCAAGGATATGCAATATAGGATGACCGGGATAGGCTGAGATGAATTCAGAAAATGATGACAGGAAGGAGGTGGCTGTTAGGTCAAGATCGGAATGACGAGAAGGGGGCAACTGTTAAAAATCTCTCTCTCTCTCTCTCTCTCTCTCTCTCTCTCATCTCTCTGAGAGATGAAATCATATTTTAATATTTTTAACCTGCTATTTTCACTTTGTCATGGTCATCTTTTCATGTCAATAAATATATATTGATGTATAAGTTTAAAGACCCATTATATCCCTTGAACATCAACTTATTGCAATGTACTAACTCTCCTGTTGATGTTCATTCAGGTGGTATCCAGTTTTTTATCATAATAAACAATGTCATGGTAAGTATCTGTGCATCGGGTCTTTTCCCACTTATCTCTTTAGGGTAAATTTCTGGCAATGTGGCAGCTGGATCAAATTTGGCAATTTTTGTGGATCAGTGTGGCTGCCTTTCACATTTGGTCGATAGATAGCTTCCCCAAAAGACTGAGCTAACATGTTCATTTCTCCATGCTTCCCCCATGGTTAGAATTTTTCATTTTATAATACTTGTCAGTATAAGAGATGCAGTGTTCCGTTATTGTTTTGGCTTGAATTTCTTCAGGCGGTAGTAAAATATCTTCTTTTGTGTTTGTCAATTCCTTGCATTCCTTTTTGTGAATTACCTCTTCACAGTTTTAGCCATTTTTTTCTATCAAAAAATATGTTGTGTTGCAAATGTGTTCTCTCAGTTTGTCCCTAGAATTTTAACCTTGTTTTTATTGAGAGAATAAAAAATAAATCAGCAACAAATTATCAGGTAGCGACAAATGCTAGGAAGAAAATTAATTAGGGGTATGTGATTAACTTTTTTCTTCTCTCTCCATTTCTCTGACATTCAAAAACTTATATAGAGTGAGATGAATCAATCTTTTCCTGAAAGGTTTCTCTACTCCTAAAAAGATATTCTCTACCCATCCCAAGATGCAATAACAATGACAACAATAATAATAAATAACCCATATTTTCTCCAAGTATTTTCTATTTAACTACTATCATAAATTGTTTTCTAATTACACAAACAACATACTAATATATTTTTATTATAAAGAACCAAACTTCACAGATAAAGCGAAAGTCTTTTAGACATCAATCACAGTTCCTTCCCAGGAAATACTTGTTAAGGATGATGTAATATGTCTCTTTCTTTTTTTTTTTTAAAGCAGGATTTATTAAAAGGACAGAAAAGCTCCCACAGTGGGAGGGGGCCCAAGGAGGATGCCAGATATGTCTCTTTCTCAAGCTTCTGCTAGACACACACACACACACACACACACACACACACACACACACACACACACAGAAATTATAGTTTGGCTTGGTTTGCTTTTGCATAATGATATCACACTACATGTATTGTTATGCAACTTAATTTGGCTGCATGTTTTAGAGATCCTTCATGTCAGTAGATATAGTTTAACTCCTTCTTTCTAATTGAATACTGTAGTATTCAGTAATTTGAATGTATCAAAGTTTACCTAACCCTGAAATACCTGAGTACCAATGGATATTCAGGTTGATCCCAATTTTTCTCGGTCCAAACAATAATACAATTTTAAATATTCTTGTTATGCCTCTCTGTGCACATGTTCAAGTATTTCTTTGGCATCAACACCAGAAGTTGGAATTCCTGAGTAGAAAGATATGGATATTTAAAATGTTAATAGATACTTCAAATGATCCCTTCTTCTAAGGTTTTTATACCTTTGAAGAAATGTAAATCTTTGATCAATTTGGAATTTATTTGGGGGTAAATAATGAGGAGAGACTGACCTTTGTCTTTCATATAAATGACTACCCAGTTGTCCCAAAACTGTTCACTAACTAATTCATTTTTTCCCAGTGGACTCAAAATGGTGCTTTTATCATATGTTACATTTCCATGTATGCTGGAGTTTAACTTTGGATGATCTAGTCTCTTCTACTGGTATGTCTATTTCTGTATCAGTGCCATGTATTTTGGTTACCTTAGTTCTTTTTTTTTTTGAGTTGGAGTCTCACTCTATCGTCTAGACTGGAATGCAGTGGCATATTCCTGGCCACCGCAGCTGCAACCTGCTGGGCTCCAGCGATCCTTCTGCCTCAGCCTTCCAAGTAGCCGGAACTACAGGCGCACGCTACCACACCCGGCTAATTTTTTTGATTTATTGTAGAGATGAGGTGTCATCAAGTTGCCTGAGTGGGTCTCGAACCTGTGGGTTCAGGCAATCCACTCGCCTCGGCCTCCCAAAGTGCTGGGATTACAGGCTGAGCCACCGAGCCTGGCCAACTACCTTAACTTTATAACAGACTTTAATATCTGGTAGAGCAAGTCCTCCATTACTACTCTTCTTCTCAGATTTTTCTTGGTATTCAGTATTTTTCTGGAATAATATATATGTATATATTTTTAAAGGAGTAGCATGTAAAAGGATTATGATGTAAAGAAATACTGATTTTCCCATTTATATTGTTTATTATCACCCCTTCTTCCTTTTAGGTTGTCATATATAGAAATACACACAGAGAGGCTAATTTTAGGATTTATGGATTTGGAGCTAAATACTAATCACAAGAGAGTACAGAAAATAGTGGAGAACGAGGAAATAATTGCTGTGGGCAATATCTCCATGCAGAAAGAGAACTTGAGAGCAACTCGTTGTTAAAGAGACAATGGAATAATTCAAGGGGACAAAAACAACCATGAAATCCCAAATTGGGTTGGGGGAAGTATTACACTAGAACCTGAGAGGTTAAACCTGCATACTGAGGGAAAAGTGGGGCTGGAGTGAGAAGTCAGCCAGCCAGCCCTACAAGTGCAACAGAGATCTGCCTCTAAACACTTCATGACATATTAAGCTAGGGTCAAAGGAATCCCACAGTTGGACCCTGCAGTTTATGTATCTTGGACCCAATCTTTCATCACACTAAACAACTTTTCTACCTCTAATTTATACACCAATCTTGTGTGGGCATAGATGACGTTCTTTGTAGGGTATGTGGCAAGGTGCTGAGAGGAAAGGTTGTGGTCGTCAATAACAGTCTTTGAAGTGTAACTCTTGCTGTCTTGAGGTCACTCACAGCCAATGTTGTCTATGATACTTAAAGAAGTCAGAAGCACCACTTACGGTGGGGTACATGAAGAAGGTCAGGTCCCTCTATCTGGCTTCCAGCTACCCCTGGACGTGATGATGTGACTGCTGGGTGAGGGGCAGCTTTAGCAGCTTCTGTTGTAGAAATCTTCCAGAGGTGGATCCTAGGAGGTAGAGGACATAGGGAGTCCTCTTGGATACTGCCGGATGCTCTGGTAGCTGGGCACCCTGCCTGGCAGGCAAAGCAGTTACCATGACAACCCCTCCCAACATGTCTGCAATTTTTTGCGTTTCTCCTTTTCCAATAAGTACCAAGGTATTCCAGGGACAGGCAAGCATGGCTCAGGACAGAATGTCCTCTGCTACAAGAAGGGCGACAGGGAAGGAAGGATGATAATAAACAATATAAATGGAACAGAGATGTGTATATGTTATGATTGATTAACCTTCTTAGTATAAATGCATTTGTGCCCACTTCTGGGTTAAAATGTGTGCCTTTGGTTATGTGTCAATGCATGTGTCAATATGTATCATGCAAAGGGGTGGATCACCCGTTATCTGCCCACTCGCTTTCCTGCTCCCCTCCTGCTGCCCCTGTGCTGGGAGAGTCACTCCAGCCCTTTGCTGAGATGTGCTGAGTCATGGCTCCAGCTGGGTTTCTGTCCTATCCTCCATCTCCACCTTTTCCTCAGTCCACCCCTCTATCCTGCTGGGCTTTCTCTAAATCTCTGGGCCCTCCTCACAACCTCATCACCAGCTTGGACTCCCTTTCCCCAGACTCACTCTGGGGCAGTACTTACTTCTATCACCTCTTACCTTCTCAGAAGAATGTCCTGGGTCCCTGTCCTTACCACTGCCCCCCTCCCTGAGAAAACAGGACTCTAGCCAAGTTTGACCCGGGAGGCTAATTCTTCCATGAATTCATGTTGATCCCTCTTCAGTCCCTCCCCTCCTAATCGGATTATGTCAGTGTCTCATGCCTCTGGACACGGCAAGAAAAGCGAGATTTAACTGGATACTACTCACTGTGTATTTTTTCTCATCTCTTTTGGTTTGGGAGGAGGGAGGGTATTTTTTCTCATGCTAGGTTTCCTAGTGCCAGACCACAGGCCCCTGGAGGGGTGTGTGTATGTTTAATAAAGGGAGGGTGCTGTGTCGATGGATTCAGGGGCCGTTTCCCGAGGCTTCCCAAGGCAGGAAGTCTAGGGGGTCTCTGTAGGCTCTCGGGTCTCTTTCCCATCTCCTTTCAGTTCCTCTAACCCAGGAATTCCAATCAAGTAGTTATTCTCGTCAAGTAGTTCCAAATATGTCAGACCAGAATTGTTTCTCCGGCCAGAGGTGGGAGCCTAGAGCGGCTGCCCCGCCCGCTGGGTCTGGTTACTATGGCGACAGCCGCGGGATGACCCGGGTGATCCTCCCTCCCTCCTCCCAAACCAAAAGAGATGACGGCACCGCGCTGACTGCGCCAAATTCCAGCCAATGGGCGGCTGCTCCCGCCTTCCCTTCCGTCAGCTCTCGCCCTCCCCTCCCCCCGGGAGCTCGATTCACAAATCTGGACGGGGGATTTCCGGCTCCAGGCCGCTCACAAGGGCGCGGGCTGAGGCCGGGGGAGAGTCGAGGCCTGTCCTCCCAGGAGGGCAAGTGGGAGCCGACGTCCTTGGGTTCTGGGGCTAGACTTTCGTAACCCGCCGACAGAGTAGACCACACCCTATCCCCAAGTTATCCGGAAGCCCTGGTTGAGGCCGAGTCCGTAACTCTGCCCGCCCTGGCAAGCCCCCGCCCTGCCCGAGTGCGCCAGTCAGCACCACGGAGAGCGAGCCCGGGCCTGGTCTGTGTCCGCCCCGCCGGCTGCTCAGGACCCTTGCCGCCACCGCGGGACCAGGGTCGGAGCCGCGAGCGCTCTGCTGGCTGAAGGCAGGCCTCCCTGAGCCAGCGAAACCGTGAACGGGGTGCTTAGCCCTGTGGCTAAGAAGGCAGTGGGGATCGCGCCGCGATCTCGGGCTAAATAGCTTATTTTCCCACTTCTTTCAATCCCAGAGAATGGCTTCCGTCTTCCCCAACTGCCTGTGTCCGCGCCTTCTTGGCGATTAAGGACCAGGATCTGAGGCCATCTCAAGCAGGGATGGGCCTCCCAAGACAGCCCTGGGTGGGCGTGTGACCGGAGCATCCTAGCAGCCCCATGGTGGGTGTGGGTGGGAGGGGGTCAAGTGTGGCAGTCAGGCCCCACTTGAGAGTCGTAAACAATAGACTTAGTCAAGCTTGATTGGACTCTTGGCCGGACATATGGTGGGGAGAGATGGAGGAGAACGGTAGCAGTAATGATTAGCTAGTTCTGCCTCAATAGGTCACACCATGGGACGAGAACAACTTCTACCGTCTTCATCACTCGGTCTCTAAGTGACCTGGGCATTCGTGAGGGACTAGGCCAGACTAGATGGGGGCTGGGGTGGGAGAGATGGATTCGGTTTTATCACCAGGCCTCAATCCTTGGCTACCTCACTTTGCTTCTACTCTCCGGAAAATGGAAGCTGCTGGCGCGGGCAGGGACAAGGAGGAGTAGGAGTCCTCAGGAACTCAGTCTTCTCCATTAGGTCCCCATCTCTTGCCCTCCTGTTCTGCCCGTGTAAATTCCACTCCCGCTCCCCCCTCCCTCTCGGGGCCCAAAGAAAGGCCGGCGCAACACCTTCTGCAGGCGCTTCCAGCGCTTTATAGTTCTTTCTGGGACAGACGGACAGACAGACAGTGCGGCCCGCGCCGTCGGCCCGCATCATTGGCACCTTGGACACGGCCCCAGGCCCAACCCAGTCCTGGTACTCTCCGGGAGGATTCCGGTCCCGCCCCAGCTCAGCACCTCGGACAGTTC
>NW_007247742.1:550084-550908 GCF_000164805.1 Carlito syrichta | reverse complement strand
TCCCCCCTCCCTCCGCAAACAACCGAATAAATTAAAAGGAGGTAAAATAAAACACCTAAGGATAAGGAAAAGGGGCGCCCCTCCCCCGAGGTGAGAAGAGTTTTCTTTCTTCTCCAACCCGTCCGATGAGGCGCCGCCGCCAGGGTGGTCTCCCGGGTTGATTTTGCCTCAAACCTAAGCCTCCCGAAAGAAGCCGGCAGCCCCTTCCCCCCACCCCCAGCTCCCAGCATGCAACACGTTGGGAAAGGTGGGGAGAGGCAGTGGGGGTGGGGCGAGGGACCATCCTGGTGGTTGTCTGGGCGCCTGGGGCTGCAGTTTCCGTCGCACCTCAGTGGATCCAGATTAAAAACGAACGTTCCCTTTGATCTGGGGAGGGGAGTCTGGGGACTCAGTCAGGGGAAGAAAAATGCAGGCTGACACAAGTGGAGAGAGAAGGTACACAGGAGGGAAGATGGTGACACATGACAGGAGCAAGGGAAGAGAATAAGAAGGGGCGATGGGGACACAGGTGCAGGAGGAGACACCGGGCATGGGGTACAGTCAGGCCAAGGGTAAGAGGGAGATGGAAGCACGCACCCAAGGAACAGAAAACGGAAAGGCCGAGGGGGAGGAGGGGAGGGAGGAAGGGGGGGAGATGCAGATGGAAGGAAAGATAAAGACACATTGAGGAGGCGAGGGACCAGACGAAACCAAGAGGAGATGGACTTACAGACACCGCGGGAAGGCGAGGACCGGGACAGAAGAGGGGAAACGGGGGCGCAGACAGGCGGGAAGGGTGAGGCTGGGGACGCCCTTCCCGCGCTCAGCTCCCCTCCCCACCCACG
>NW_007247742.1:549120-549582 GCF_000164805.1 Carlito syrichta | reverse complement strand
CCGGCGGCGGCCTCGCCCTCGTTCTTGAGATCTTGAAAGACCTGCGTGAAGAAGTGGGGGTCGGCGTTGAGCCGCAGCATCTGCGGGCTGAGCCGCTGGATGAGGCGCAGGCAGCGCTGCCAGAAGCGCTCCTTGTCGGGCTCCACGAGGAAGGGCTTGAGCGGGTAGGAGATCTCGTTGCCCATGTAGGAGTAGGCGAGGTAGAGGCAGGTGAGGAAGGCGGCCTGCAGCTCGGCGGCCGACGCCAGCTCGTCCCCACGCAGCGACTCGCGGCACAGCAGGTACACGAACACCAGGTTGGCGGGCGTGATGAAAGCCTGGTCTTGCCAGCCCTGCAGCAGCAGCGAGCGGTCCACGCCGCGGAACCAGCCCACCAGCTCGCCGGGGCTCAGCTCCTTGAGGCGGTAGCAGCGTCGGCACACGAAGTCGCCCAGGCAGCGCAGCAGCTCGCCGGTGGACGCC
>NW_007247742.1:536009-548747 GCF_000164805.1 Carlito syrichta | reverse complement strand
CGGCGGCGGCTCTGGGGCCGAGCTGCGCCAGCTGCAGCGTCAGCCCCACCCCTCGGGCCCCTGCTTTCGCCGCGCCGCGCCCCGCCCCACGCAGCCAATCCGCGCCCGAACTGCCCTCCTGACTGGCGGCGCCTCTGGCCAATAGAGCCTCTTACGCCGATTTCAAGCCCGCCCCGCCCCTCACTCTGGAGTCCTTTCCCTGCATCCGAAGGGAGAAAGGGGAAGCAGGTGGTCGTGGCCCTAGGGGCCCCCTCAGGGTCAGAGCTGAGGCATGAAGCCCGCCCCCACCTCCTCCTCCAGGTCCTAGGCCCTGGGTCAGCTTGCTTTAATGCACTGGGTCGCCGTGGCAGAAAAACCATGGGAACGGCCCTCCCTTCCCCCGCATTTAAATACGTGTAGAGGGCCAGGGTAGGCAGTGATTGCATTCACCCAGGCGCCCGGACCCCAGGCTGGGTCGCGCTGCACTGGCTCCTCCAATCTGGCTGCCGGATCAGTTTCCTCTTCGAAAATCCCCACCCTGCCCCACAGGTCACTCTGGAGGGCTGCAGCAGGCACATTTTTGCTATGTCTGTGAGGGGTGCTGGCGGGCCCTGGCCTTTCTGCAGGTCACAACCGGTCTCCTTGGGGGGTCTTTGGTGGGGGAGGGAAAAGGAGAGGGAGCAGCAAGACCCTCTCAGATATGTTCCCGAGTCTCTGTTTGTGGGCTTGCTTCTCTGCAGTTTAGCCTATGGGGCAGGCCCTGGGCAACTCCTCTTGATTGGTTGTCCACATACTGATCTCACACTTGGCTGAGTAATGGATAAGGTTGGTCCCTGGAGAAATGCTGGAAAGTGGATTCATTGGTCTCCCCGGTCTTGGATGGTGGATGGGGCCTCCTGTGTAGAGGGAAGCCCAAAAGGGTTGGGCCTACCTCCAGTCCAGCCCTGGGTTCAGGTTGAAACAGGGTTCTCATAATTAAATGCTTCCTGAAGATCAAGTCACAGCTGTCCCCACTCCCGAGGCAAGCTATTAGACTGAGTCCTGCTCACTTCTCTCTGGGTCTGTCTGTTCCTTCCTCAGTGCCCACAAGCCCTTTGCCTTGGATTGAGCCCAGCTGTTTTTGAGCCTGTTCTATCTGCCTTGTAGGATTGTGTTTACCTTTCTCGGAGTCTGATCTCTGTGGCCTCTCCAGCACAGGAGTCTTCTGGCTTAAGTGGACTTTGGAGGTGGGTAAGGACTTTGGAGATGAGTATGGGTTTGATGCCAAGAGAAGCCCCTGCCTATAAACTTAAGTAAATTTTCAGAATTGCCCCTGGAGTCACAGACCACCAACACAGCCCCAAGGATCCGTTGCGTCAGGATTGGGGTGTGTGTGTGTGTGTGTGTGTGTGTTTGCAGATAGCCTGCTCCAGAATCTTCTTGGGCTGCAGTTCCAACCACCAGAGGCACCAGTATTTCTCAGCCATCCCACAGTCCCTGCTCACTCACACCCTCCTGGAGACCTGCAATCTGCCTGTCTCAATTCCCTACCTCTTTACCACTGTACACACTCAGACTTGTACTTCCTCACTGACTCAGCTCCCAATATGCACTTTCTCATCAGGGTCTCTCCTGCTCCCTTGGATCTGACTTTTATTCTCTTAGAGCCCAAGCTGACCTGCCCAACCTCTCATTCTCCCCATCGTTGCGGAAAAGTGTTCTCTCTTTTCAGTTCCTGTACTTGGCCCACTTCCTCCTACAAGGCTTTCTGAGTCAGCCTTTATCTGCCACCCAAGGAACAGTCGGTTCACCGGTAGTTAAGGACAGGCCCCATGGAGACTGAATTGCACTGGCAGAAACTCTGGGCACGTGAATCTAAATGGCACGTGTGTCCTCCCAACTCTGCTCCTGGGAGTCCCTCAGTGAAGTAAGGCCTGTTGCTAGGGTCATTTAGGACAAAGCCTTCTATACAGCACCCACGGGTGCCACCACTCCGGTACCGTTCTCCAGGTCCAGTTCTAACCTCTTATAGTCCTCTTGGTCAGAACCAAGAATTTCCTCTTCTGGTTTAGGGACCCCAAACCAGGTACCTCAGAGGATCCTACTCCCTCTCCTCACTCTTCACCTTGGCCTACCTCTGACCTCCTTTCTGGCACACACAAGCCCCTTCCTTCTGCTCTGGTTATCTCTCCTGAGTCTCTGAGCTCCTACCACTGGGCCAGAACCCTCCCTCAGACAACCACTCTGCCTTCTATCAAGCTCTTGAAATCCCAGCTCCTTCAAGAAGCCTTTTTGGATGAATTGGAAGGAACATAATGCTCTTCCTGACTTCAGTCTTTCCAGCCTCTTACCCTCAGCAGCAGTAGCTACATAACAACTTAACCAAGTTGTTAAGGACTAGGCTCTGGTTCCTCAGCCCAAGATATGTGCAAGCTGGACTTGGATGGAATTTTAAAGGATAAGCCAACAAATGGATCAAAGGTATTCACAAAGAATGACAGCATTGTCATTGTATGTAAGCCAGAGACATCAAGGGATGAGAGGGAGAGAGGTTATGTTTCCACAATATGGAGGCCAAAGGGGATAAGTTTAGTAAAACCAGAAAGACTTCATGGAGGAGGTGGGCTCCACAGTAGGGCAGTGGTTTCTCCACCACATCCACAAGTGTACTTTTCTTGTTGGTTAAGTTTGGGGTTTGTGTTCTGAAAATCATCTATCTGTATTATTATCTTTATGCTGCTGCTCATCTGTCCATTTGCCATATGTTTCTCTGGGGTAGTGCTGGTTGTATCAGACTCACTTAGATGGTATCCCCAGTGAGCAGGTCTATGCAAACCTACCTCCAAAGGTCAAGGAAACTGACAAAAGGCTGACAAATCCAGTTTCTCTGAAAGAAACATTTTATAGGGATGTACACACAGAAACCAAAGTCTCAGGTGGCAGCAAGTCAAGATGGTGAATCCCCGTGCCATTAGTTTCCAGGCCCAGGGCTCATATGCCATAGAGAAGGAATGTATAGGACAACTGAAGTCGATCCCTCAGGAAAAGGCAAGAATGCTATGTGAGCCAAAGTTTGACCTGAGAGCAGGATTTACAGTAACAGCAGATAACATAGAAATCTTAGAGGCATGTCTGGAATGGAGGTTAATCAGAAGTCAACATGACAGATTAGCATCCAAGATAGAGCTGCTTTAGCCTCCACAGATGGGAAAGCCCCCCCAAACCAGGCTCCTTGTCTGCCTCTACCTCTCTGTAGGTTACCTAAACAGAGCCTGTTCAGATAATTTGAAGGCTCCTTAAGTACCACAGGCCTAAACCAAGAACTGGAGTGCCTCAAGTGAAGTTTTAGCCCTGGTAGGATCATGTCCTCATGGATGAGTATCATTGCCAATTTCACCTTAGATGAACCCCTCACTCACCCACCCACTCTGGCAAGTGTGCCCCATCTTTGAGGGAATATCTCCAGGCAATGCTGCTCACAAACTTCCTCCCTTTCTCTGTTCTTATCTCCCTTCTGAGAGGCCATAGTCTAGGAGGCAGGAGGCAGGAGAGCTGGTCTACATCTTGCCAGTTGAATGACCTTGGGAAAGTCGTTTCAGCTCTCTGTATTTATATTAAAATGCAGGGATTCTATGTATTTTACCTTTATTATCTGATAAAAAATGAGTATTAAAATAATAAGATAATGTTTTAGGAATTTGATTAAAAGAGAATTCCTAAAGCCTCTTTCAGTTCCACAGTTCTGATTCTAAACGAAATCTATCTTATGAATCCATTTCACTCTGTAGCTCCAGCCCTGTCTGATTCTCCCTAATCTGTTTCTGTCTGATGGGCTCAGTCTTTGTGTGCACAGCATCTGTGTGAGGCCTGCACTTCCGCAGTTCAGCCCAGGAGATGAAGGGGAGGGGAGCTCAAGCTCTCAGCAATGTAAATCTCCCTAGGTCCCGCCAAGCCTTAGAGGGGCCCCTGAAAGGTGGGAAGGTAAAGAAGAGGAGGGCAAGATGGCTGAGGTTCAGGGCATCCCCAGTAAAATCAAGGCTGGGGGTCCTCCCCAGAACCCAAGGTCATTGCACCCCATGGCTCCAAGGGACTCCTACAAAGAAGCTAATGATAACACAAGTTCTTAAAACAGCCAGGATGGAGACCCAGCCTGGGCATCAGAATGCCTGCATCCCATTGCCCTCCCCTCACCCCCCAGCTCCCTTGCCGATCAGGGTCTCAACTCTGAGTTACACCAAAAGCAGGGGTATGCACCAGCCTAGTTTTCCCTCTCTCTCTTGAAGACCTTACCCCAGGGAAGCAGTGGGACAGGGAGAAGTAAGGCCCTGGGAAGGCGAGGGGAGAAGCAGAACCCCTCTTCAGGTAGCAGTGGGCAGGGGGGTGAGGGGGTGAACAGAGAAGAGATGAAACTGACAGAGGAGGTGCCGCTGGCTGCCAAGAGCGAGAACTTGCATTCTCATATCTTTCCCATTCCAGCAGACTCTGCTAGGACTTAATTAAGAAGCCCAAATACAGGTTCTTTTGAACAGAGAACAGGATTGGGAGCACAGATGAGGAAGGTGGTGCCTTGGTGGGGGGAGAGAAGGGACCCATGCTGAAATGCTGGAGGACCCAGGATGAAGAGGACAGAGAGGACAAGGGTGAGCTGGAGGCTCCTTTTTTCCTGCCATAAGCTCTGCTTCCTTTCTTAATAGAAGAGGGGACTTTTTTCCCTCCTAGGTTATGTCCCAGTGCCTGCCCTGCCCTCTCCCATTCCCATTCCTGATCCTCTCTCCCAACTCCCTAGCTCCTGCCTTCATTTCCCTTTGCTGCTCCCTGAGAACAGCTTTCTCTGTCCAGTCCTCCCAGCACTCTCCAGAAGCTTTATCAGTTCACCTTATCTTGCCTCCACCAAGCCCCTTTTTTTTGCCTCCTCCCTTTCATTCCCCACTCATCTCCTCCCTGGCCCCGCTGGCACCCAGCATAGCACTACAGATGTAGGAGCAGATCAAGAAGGGCGGGGGTGGTAGCTGTTGCTTTTCTGGGATATTCTTAGCCTGTCTGGGGGCTGGAGCTGGAATCAGCGTTTCCATCTCAACCAGGCAGGTGGCTGCCAGAAACTGCCGCTGTGACTGGGTCTTCATCTAGTTCCATTTTCCTTCCCCGTCCCTGTCTTCCTCTGTCTCAATTCCACTCTGTGAGTACAGTCCCTCTGAGAGTCCTGCCTTTCCCCCTCTGTGCCCTAGGATGGACGGTTTCCTCTGCCCCAAAGAATTAGCCCCAGTGAGGTGTGAAAACCCTGCTCCCGGAGACTCTCCAGGAAAGAGAAGGACCTTCAAGCACTCTAGCTCAGATGCTCCCTGGAGCTGCCCACAGCTTTCGCCTGTCTGCCCCAAGGCCCACTTTCTTCTGCCCCAGCAACCCCTGCATGGTACTTGATCTCTAGACTAGCCACCACCATGAAAGCCTTTCTTATCCTGATTTACGGCTATCACCCAGGGCACTAGAGTTCCAGGCGCTGCCTCCTGAGAGGCTTAACTCTGGGCTCCAGTCCTTCTTGAGGACTGAACAAGGGACTCACTGACCCTGACTCCTTAGGGATCAAGAAGAAATTTGAGTCATTCACAAATAGCATAGAAAATGTTATTTTAAAGGAGACAGACAGTGCAGGGGTTCTTATGTGGGTTCTAGAGTCACTCATGTCTAGATTCAAATCCAGCCTCTCCACTTAGGAGTTGGGAGCCTTGGGGCAAGTTTCTTAATCCCTCTGAGGTCTATAAAAGTGGACCATCTTCACAGGGTTGTAAGATTTGATTTACAATACTCAACAGTGATTGTACATTACACATGCATGGTGCTTGGTGTTCCAAAAATGTTAATTGTGAACAAATAATATTGTAATTATTTTTACAGAGGAGGAAAGGTTTTCTTGACCTGTACCATTAGCACATCTGTTTGTCTGTGTTCTGATTAGAACATTCTTCATTAAAGAGCCAGGGTGGTGCTATCATTTCTTTTTGTTTGGTTTCTGAGATCCAGAATTTGTAGCTGTTCTTTCTTCTCAGCTACTGTGCTGATACCCACTGCCTCTCAGACTGCTCCTGTGGGTTGTTTGGTTTGTTTCTTGAGGTCATGAAGACCTGACACTGTAGCAGGCCCTGGTCCCCTTCTCTGGTCCTACTGCAGGCCGCATTAATTTTGTGAATCTCTAAGTATCTGTTTGGGGTCAGGTGCCATGCTGGCCCCATGTCCAGACTATACTTTCCAGCCTAGCTACTCATTTCACATCCCCACAGTCTCCCCAAAGCTCCAGAGGCTCTGTGGAGAATTATTTCCACTTTTCAAGAATTTTGAGAAGACTGTTCTGCAAAATTATTAAATCCATGTGAACAGATACACATTTGAGAAACTGTAGCCTACAAAGAACTGGGCTAGGTTCTGGGAACACAAAAAGGTATGAGGTAGGACTCCAGCCTCCGAAGAATGTACAACGTGAGTGACAGAAAGATAAACAATAAGTAGTAATAAAATGATCCGTGTCCTATGATCAGTTACAGAGAATGGGATTTGACAACTCGGCTAATCCTGCCCATCCCCCTCCACCTTCCACCACTGCCGCGAATCCGTCTCCGGCTTGTCCTAAATTCGCATGCCCAGGGAGTAAGAGTCAATTTGTAACTGAGGTCCGGTTCCTCCATCTGGTACTGTGTCCACTTAAGTGCATGGCCCTCCTTGTCTGAGCCCAGGCTGTAGTGATAAGTACCATTCCCAAGAGAGAGTCAAGCCCCAACAACACCCTCCTCACAGTGACAAAGATCCCGATCGCTGGGCATGAAGAGGGTTAATGAGTAGCTCCTGTGTGAAGAGCACTGGTGGGCCTACTTTCTGCTCCTACCTCTTAGTCAGATAGGAACCACTTCTGTTTACCTCCTATTTGCCCAGGATTGGGGGCAGGTGGAGGATGGGCTTGGAAGCAGGTTCATTGATTTACACTTGTCTCTCTCGGATTCTAAAATATAAAGACAATTCTTTACGTTGACCTCCTTTGAGTAAAAAGGCCTTGCTAATTTTACAAGTTAGAGCCCCACAAATTTTCACTTTTGACTTTGAATAGGAAGCAGAGAGTAGTATGTTGTCCACTAGATACTAAACTACTCTGCCCAGCAGAACCACCCGGGGGAGTTTTGTAACCATATAATTTCTGGGCTCTATCTCAGACCTGTGGAATCATATTTCTTTGGGTGGCCTCAAGATGATATCACTGTAAAAAAAAAAAAAAAAAAAACATGAAAAGGGGCCACAAGCATTGGCTCATGCCTGCAATTCCAGCACTTTGGGAGGCTGAGGTGAGATTTAAAAAACCTAGGATTTAAAAGACCAGCCAGGGCAACATAGTGAGACATAATCTGTAAAAAAATTTTTAAAATTAGCCAGGCGTGGTGGCACATGCCTAGCGTCCCAGTTACCTGGGAGATGAAGGTGGGAGGATCCCTTGAAGCCACGAGTTTGAGGCTGCTGTGAGCTGTGATTGTGCCACTGTACTCCAGCCTGGACGACAGAGTGAGAGCCCCTCTCACTCAGAAACATAAAACTAAAAGGAAGAAGAAAACTCTGGGAGATGGCTTGATCTCACCTGTTTTTTCTGGAGAGTACCGCTATTGTTGCTGCTGACCAAGCATCCAGCCCCATCACTTTGTGGTGAAAATACCCTAATTTGTCTTTGGGAAATCATTTCTCCCACTCTCTCAATCCATACATGGCATAACTCCCCCCACTCAACCAAACCCAAAGATAGATTCAAAACATGGACCTGACCAGCTCTCGTCCTGGTCACAATGGTTCAGGGATGGGCTGGTAACCCAGATTAGTCCAATGAGACTCAAATATTGGAGCTTTACTAAAACTGTTGGAAAAGAGATGTTTTCCTTCCTCTGACATTGCTGAGCTGGGGGGTGAAAGCCTTGAGCTGCTGGTGACTTTCTTGCCCCTCACGGAGAGAGAACACCTGAAATAATGCAAAGGAAAGCAGAGTCAACAGATGGGGGACAGATTTCTGACATAATTTTAACCCCTGGGTCCAGCTAAACCTGATGCAGTTGTATGACCCAATAAATCCACACTCTCCCTGGACCTTTTTTCTAATCTTAAGATAATTTGAGTTGCAAATCTAATACTTGCAAGCAAAAGTATCCTAATTAATAAAGCATCCTAATTAATAAAGCCAGGCTTGGTGGCTCAGCCTGTAATCCCGGGCCTTTGGGAGGCTGAGGTGAGTGGATTGCCTGAGCTTGCGGGTTCGAGACCCGCCTGGGCAGCCAGACCTCATCTCTACAATAAATCAAAAAATCAGCCGGGCGTGGTAGCTCATGCCTGTAATTCCGGCTACTTGGAAGGCTGAGGCGGAAGGATCGCCGGAGCCCAGCAGGTCCTTTTTTTCTATGCGGGGGCGGGAGCCTGCACTCCAGTCTGGGCGACAGAGTGAGACTCCAACTCAAAAAAAATATTAAAAACAACATAAATCACCTGAGGGCCTTGTTAAAAAGTGGATTCTTCTTGAGTAAGTGAATTCAGAGGGAGGTCTGAGATGTTGCATTTCTGGCAAGCTCCCAGCAATGCTGATGTTGCTGGTCCATGGACTGGGCCACACTTAGAGTAGCAAAGTCAAGAGCTTCCTAAAGTCTGGATTCTGATGGTTGCGTCCTCATGGTGTAATTACTATGCTTCCTTATCCCTTCTAAACTGGTGGTTAGATCTTCGGAAGCTCACAGAAGCAATCTTTTTTTGTGTAACTTTTAATGCTCCCTCCAAAATGTATATTTAAGTAATTTGAAAAATTTCTACCAGTGTCTTTAGAGCTCTAACAATTGTTTTCAGTATTCTCTCCAGTTTAAAGTTTAGGCCCAATTTATATCAAATGCACTCCATACAGATACCTTTTAGGGAAAAGAGAGAGTACATTGGTGCTTGTGAAGTTGGAGGGCAGGCCAACATGACAGGGAGGAAGACCTAGATTAAGTAGAAGACAGGAAGTCGGGCTAGGTGGCTCAGCCTGTAATCCCGTGCTTTGGGAGGCTGAGGTGAGTGAATTGCCTGAGCCTGCAGGTTTGAGACCTGCCTGGCCAACTTGGCGAGACCTCATCTTTACAATAAATCATGAAATTAGCCGGACGTGGTAGCGCGCGCCTGTAGTTCCAGCTACTTGGAAGGCTGAGGCGGAAGGATCGCCGGAGCCCAGCAGGTCCCGGCCACTACACTCCAGTCTGGGCGACAGAGTGAGACTCCAACTCAATTAAAAAATAAATAAATAAGTAAATAAAATAAAGCATCCTACCTGAACATTTTCCTCTTGGAAATTTGTAACTTCAAAGAAGTACATATTTGGTCTTAATGACTGAGGAAGGTGGTCCCTTATATCTGGTTTCAGCGAATGACAGAATCTAAAGGAGGTACTGTGGTTACAACCTGGGTCCTTATCCTACAGCCTATGCATGTTTCCTTTTAAAATCTCAAATCTTGCAGTCCAAATCATAGCTGGTGTCTGAACTCTTCATTAAGCTCCAGTGACCCTTCCTTAAAGTAAAAGCCATTTACCTATAGCCTGCACAATTGTCAAATCTTCTTTCTGGACTGCTGCCAGGTTGCATTCCTTAGGTATCAGCTTCCTGCTCAAATAAGAAATGTGATACCTCATCCTCCACCACGCTTCTGAATCATATTGGCCCCCAACCAGTGTAAGAGGCAGCTGTGGCTACACAGAACCTTTGTTATCATCAGGGCTATCAGCACCATGTCTCTGGAGGTCTGGGGCAGGAGTGGGTCTGAGCTTCAAGCTGCCTGAGAGTTCTTGCTGGCCAGTACTCCAGGACTCCTTATCTGGCCTGCCTTTGGGGAACTTTCTCAGGGAAATGGCTGGGGCTCACATTGAATCACAATTACCCAGTTACAATATGGTTCTCAACTGTTTGTTTTGTTTTGTTTTTGCTCCAGGACTGTTTACATTCAAGTAGCTTGTGGATTGTTCTGCAATGAAACAATATTTTCCTATCTCACTTGTTAAGATTCTGTGGGTAGTTGGACATCCATTCAGAATTCATCTTTTCAGTTTTCCATTCATTCATTCATTCATTCATTCATTCAATACCCATTTAGCTGTACATGAAATTTTAAAAACTTTTTTCTAGTTAAATTAAATCTGACTTCTAGACTAATCCTATCAGGGTGAAGGGATATTAGGTGTTATGGGCGCCTCCAAAACATTACGTATTTCCAGAAAATGAATATCATGTATATTTAAAATTTATGTAAGTGAAACCATACTATATCAATCTGAAACTTGCCTCTTTTTGTTTTGTTTTTTGCTTTGCATTAAGTTTGTAAGATTTATTCTTGTTGATAACCTTGTTGATGTTGATTTTTCCACTGTATGGGTATAGTAAGTTTTACTTATTTGTTCTCCTGGTTACTGATATTTAGGTACCTTTCAATTTTTATTATTACAAACAATGATGTTATAAACATGATTTTATATGTGTCTGGCGCATGTGTGCAATCATTTCTCTAGGAATACACCCAGTAGTGGAATTGCTGGGTTTGGGGGTATACCCATTTTCGACTTCATAGATATTGCTAAATTGACCTCCTAAGGGGTTGCACTTATTTACAGCCCCCACCTGCAGTGTAAGCAAGTTTCTATTGCTCCATATCTCCACCAATTTGTGACAGTTTCAGTTTTTAAATTTTGGTCACTCTGATATATGTGCAATATTTTTTCAATGAATAAACATCAAATGCTACTATATGCCAGGCAGTGAACAAAACAAAGTTTCCATCTAATAGAGTTGGAAAGGCCAAAAAATATTTTATACATATTGATATAGTATATAAAATAATTAATAGCATTAATATAATAATATTTTATGTAGAATATACATTTTGCTAGAGTATGACTTTTCACTGGCTTACAAGACCTTGCGTAAGTTTCCCTCTTCCCTTACCTCTTCAACCTCACCCCTTACTCTGTTCCCAAACCCGGGCCTCCCGTTTTGGCCTTGTTCTGGCTGTTTTTCTCTTCTTAGAACACTCTCCCAGTTATAGGCTGGGCTTACTTCATCTCATTGAAGTCTTTAATCAAAAGTCATTGCCTTAATGAGGTCTACCCTAACCAGTCTGCCATAGGCTGAATTGTGACCCCCAAAAGTCATATAGTGAAGCCTAAACCCCAATGTGATGGTATTTGAAGATGAGGCCTTAAGGAGGTAATTAGGTTTAGATAAAGTCTTTAAGATAGGATCCTCTGGTGGGATTAGTGTCCTTATAAGTAGAGACACCACAAAATTTACTGTCTCTCTGTCATGTGGGAGACAGACCTCACCAGAACCTGACCATGCTGGCACCCAGATTCAGACTTCTGACCTCCACAACTGTGAGAAAATATATTTCTGTTGATTCAGCATCCAGTCTATGGCATTTTGTTATGGAAGCATGAGCTGACTAAGACATAGCCTATTTAAAATTGCAGCCTGCCCCTGGCCCCTGCTGGACTCTAGTCCCTATCTCCCTTCCCCTGCTCCATTTTTTTCCTCTGGAATTTGTGATTCACTAACCTACTAGATAATTTTATTTATTTATTATGTATGTTGTTTAACAACGCACATACTAGAATATGAGATTCAGGATTTTTGCCCTTTTTGTTCACTAATGTCTTCCAAGTACCTAGGACTCAGTGAATACTCATTGAGGGAATAACAGCTACGGAGGAGGTAGCATTCTATTTTACACAGGATCTGGGGAGGCTTTTTTGATAAGGTAAAATATTCCCCAACTACTACTGGTGTTGAGCGTTTTTTTCAATTTTTGGCCATTTGGGGTTTCCTCTTCCATGAATTACCCGCTTATCTTTCTTGTTTATTTCCGATTGATTGCTTTATTTTCTCTCTCTACATATATGTATGTATATATATTTTTTAATTATTATTATTTTTTATTTTTACTTTTAGTCAGGATCTCACTCTGTCACCCAGGCTGGAATGCACTGTCACCATCACGGCTCACTATAGCCTTGACCTCCTGGGCTCAGGTAATCCTGGGTTCAGGTAATCCTTCTACCTCAGCCTCCTGAGTAGCTGGGACTACAGGCTGCACCACCACATCTGGCTAATTTTTAAAAAAAAATTTTGGAGAGACAAGGTCTTCCTATGTTGCCTAGGCTGGTCTCGAGTTCCTGATCTCGATTGCTCAAACAATCCTCCCATCTTAGTTTCCCAATGTGCTGGGATTACAGGTGTGAACCAATGCACCTGGCCTATTTTCTCTTTTTATTTGTAGAATTTCTTTATAAATTCTGGATACCAATTCCTTGTAAGTTATGTGTAGTTTATATCTTACCCCAGGTTACACATTGACTTCACTTTTTAAGAAATTGTGTCTTTAATGAATGGAAGGTTTTTTAAATGTGTTATTTATCTTTTCCCTTATAATTTGTGCATCTGATTTTAGAAGTCCTTCCCCCACCTAAAACTTAAAAAGAGATTTTTAAAAGTTTTAACATTTTTCTGTTCAAGTTTATTGAAATATTGAAGCCATATTTTTTTCAATAAACAAAAAGACTATTTTTGAAAAATATTTGTACAATTTTTCAGACTTTTCTTGCTTTCTTGTGTTGCTTCATTATAGTACAGTGTTCACTCCCATGAGTTTTTTTTTTTTTCTTTTTCTTTTTATTATAAAGATGTGGGGTACAATTCAGGGTTAGGAATACAAATGTTGATTATGCAGGTACCCTTGTTGATGAGGTATGCCCCT
>NW_007247742.1:510231-535743 GCF_000164805.1 Carlito syrichta | reverse complement strand
TTTTGCTATTGTGAATAGAGCTGCAACAAACATACGTGTGCAGGTATCTTTTTTGTAGAATGATTTGAGTTCCTCTGGGTATATTCCCGATAGGAAAATTGCTGGGTCATATGGAAAGTCAATTTCTAGTTCTTTCAGAAACCGCCACACTGTCTTCAAAGAGGTTGCACTAGTTTGCATTGCCATCAGCAATGTAGAAGTGTTCCTTTTTCTCTGCATCCTCACTAGCTTCTCTTGTTGTTTGTTTTGTTAATGATGCCCATTCTTACTGGGGTTAGGTGGTATCTCAAATGTGGTTTCGATTTGGTATTTATTTGATATTGAGTGAGATTGAATACTTTTTCATGTGTCTGTTGGTTACCCATATATCTTCTTTTGAGAAGTGTAATAAAGGAAAGTCTCTTTCCCAGCATCATTTATGAGTTAGGCCCTTTCCCCACTGATCTTCAGTGCCATCTCCATCATAAATATATTTTCCAATTTTGTGTGGGTCTGTTTCTGAGCTCTTTCCCTGTACACTAGTTTATTTATCTAACCAATACAGAAATATTTACTAAGGCTAGGAACCCCAAGGGCTCAAGTCTGGCCTGGCTAAGGCTCTTTGTGTAATCTTCTTCCCAGGGCAGAGCCACTTTCCTGATGCTCATAGAGAAGAGGCCTCCGCCACCTCCTAGTCTTGCTGGGATTACAGGCTGAGCCACCAAGACCAGCCACAAAGATATTTTTTTTTAATTAGCCAGGTGTGGTGGCATGCCTATAGTCCTAGTTAGTCAAAGGCTGAGGCAAGAAAATCACTTGTACCCAGGAGCTCAAGATAGCAGTGAGCTATGATGGTTCCATTGCATTCCAGCCTAGGTCTCAAAAACAAACAAACGAACAAACCCAAGCAAACAAAAATACCTCTGCAGCTTTCACGTTCCCAGCATGATCTTCTCAGAGTTTAGGCTTTCATAAAAGACTGGGAGAGGTGGCCTGGAGGCTACATCTGAAACATGGATTTTTTTTCACAGACCAAGGACACCAAGGGATATTGGCAGAAGGAAAGGAGGGAGTTGGAGGATCCAGGCTCAGTCCTTGCACCTCTTCTCTCTATACTCACTCTCTAGGTGAAATTTACCCAACTGCTGGTGATATTCAGATTTACATCTCAATCCTGGATCTCTCCCTTAAACACTAGACCTACTTGAGATCTTGTCTTGGATATACCACAGGCATCTTAACATGCTAAAATCCGACTCCTAACACTCCCTCCCTGACTGTTCCTGCTGCTTTCTCCAACTCTTTTGTTTGTTTGTTTAAAGACAAATCTCACCCTGTGCAGCGGCACAGTCATGGCTCACTGTAACCTCAAATTCCTGGGCTCAAGAAATTCTCCTGCAGCTTTCTGAGTGACTGGGGACTACAGATGCACACCACTATGCCCAGCTAATTTTTAAATTTTTTGGTAGAGACGGGGTCTCACTACATTCCCCAGACTGGTCTCAGGCAATCTTCCAGCCTCAGCCTCCCAAAGTGCTGGGATTACAGGTGTGAGCCACTGTACCTAGCCCCCCATCTCTATTAACATCAATTCTAGTCTACTAATTGTTCCAATTAATACTTTGGGATTATCCTTGACGCCTCTTTTTATTTCATATCCTTATGGAATTCATCAGCAATTCTTGATGGTTTTCCTTCAAAATGTATCCAGAATTCAACCACTTCTCGCCACCTCCTCTGCCTCCACTCTGGCCCAAACCATCATCATCTCTTGCTTACTTTATTGCAATAGCCCCCTAACTGGTCCTCTTACTTCTCCTCTACCTACAGTTTGGTCTCAAAATGGCATGTAGAGTGGTTCTGTTAAAATGAAAGTCAGATAATGTCACTCTTCTGCTTAAAACCCTCTAATGGTTGCCATCTCGGTCAGTAAAAGCTGAAGTTCTTACTATGACCTACAAGGGCCTACATGGTACATTAAAGATGGTCACAAATTCCTTGACACTCCTCCCATTCAGATGTGTATTGGTACCTCCCCTCCCTTGAATTTGGGTGGGCTTCGTGACTGTTTTGACCAATAGAACATGGCAGAAGTGCCACTGTGACCATTTCTGGGGTCAGGTTTTAGAAGACTGGCAACTTCTATTTCCTGTCTCTTGAAACACTTGCTCTTGGAAACTTCAGACACCATGTAAGAAATCCAACAACCCCAATGGAGAGACCACATGGAAAGCCCGAGACTGCATGAAGAGGAAGAGCGACCCAGCTGAGCCCAGCCTCCCAGACATCCCCACCAAGGCACCAGACATGAGAGTGAACCCATGTGGGATCCTACATATTGACTCATCTGCCAAAGAGTGACCTAATAGAGCGGGAAAAAAATGCCCTGTGGAGTCCTGTCCAAACTCCTGATCCACAAGTTGTGAAATATAAAAAGGTGGTTGTTTTAAGTCACTAGACAAGATACTTTCTTAAGCAGAAATAAACAGAACAGCTACCCTAGCCTTGCTGCTCCTGTAATCTTCATGACCTCATTAACTACCTTTCTCCTCCCTTTCTCTTCTATAGTCATGGTTGCCCTCCTTTCAGTTCCTCAAACCCTCCAGATGAGCTTCTGTCTAGGGTCTTTGCTTGTGTTCTTCCCAATGTACATTCTTCCAGCTGCATATAAATAAAGCAGCATCAAACTGTAATTACTATTCCAAATGCTACTTCTTTCAGTTTATCATAAGTAATACTTATCTTTCTGTTGGAATACATAGTCCACCAACACATTTTTAATGAATGTACAGTGTTCAGTTGTGTGGACTTTTTTTTTTTTAACCAACATTTCATTAAGAAAATTTTCTAATATACAGAAAAATTGAGAATTATACTGTTACACATGTATTTGCCACCTCGAGGCTGTAGTCAACTTTTAGCTACATTTGCTTTCTCACATACCTATCCAGTTCTATCCAACTTACTTTTAAAAATACATTTCACAACTGCTGTCAAGGCACAATCTGCAGTCCAGCCTAGACTCGACTGCCCAAGCACCACCCAGTGCCACGTGGCAGAACAGGACACCTGGGTTGCAGAGGGGAGCCTGCCGGGCTTGTGGGTAGAACTACACTTTAGTTAAAATGGAAATTGAAGCAGTGTTCCAGCCTCAGTTTCTACTTAGAGTGGTGACAGGGAAAAAAATACTGCTGGACACCCAGCATGAGTCTGGATGGAGTAGCTCCAAGAGGTCTCATGGTGATAGCCCACCTCACTCACAGACACCGCAAGATACTGATGGAATTTCTAAAGCAGAGACCCCTAGCACTGGAGAGAAATACAGCTTTCAGTCTAAGGAAAATTATACTGAGAGAAAGAAGTTGAAAGTAACTTGAAGAAAAACTCGGATACAAGATTGGTCAAATCAGTCAGGGAGGAACCCCCAAGGAGTTCTCCTTTAAACACCTGAAGTGCATAGCTACTCTCAGCATGAGAAACGCAAATGTTACGAAGAAAAGGGGCATATTCTCAGCAAAATTTCTATGTTTTCTTCCATCTTTGCTGCTTTCTCATCTGCTGGCTATCAGATTGAAGATCTGTACTAAAAGGTGTTTAACAACCTCCACCAGTAACTTTTGATGAAGAATTGGAATCTTTGTTCATAGATATGGGATTATGTCTCAGTTTGTGACAAAGCTAACTGAAGAGCTGTTAAGATCCTTGGGTGACTGCATCACTTGTGTATATTTGTCCTGTCAGTGCTGCATTCCTAGCTTAGTAAAATGAAAGAATAAACACTAAAATCAAGCTGGCCTATAATTATACCTCTGAGACCAATTAATAAGCATGTCAGACAGATTAATATCTACTGCAACAATTTAGTCATGAATTGTCTTGGATATTAGATATAAATATTTAAGTATAAATAATTGTAATATATTAGTCATGGTGTGTATAATGTCTTAAAAATTAACTGTAACCTTAATTTAGTTAAAACATTTGTTTTTTGAGTGGAGTCTCACTCCACCTCCCAGGCTAGAGTGCAGTGGCACACTCACATCCACCCCGCATCGACCTGCTGGTCTCCGGTGATCCTTCCAAGTAGCCAGAACTACAGGGGCACACTACCATGCCCGGCTAATTTTTTTTTTTTAATTTTTTATTGTAGAGATGATGTCTTGCCAAGTTGCCCAGGCTGTTCTCAAACCAATGGGCTCAGGTAATCCACTCACCTCAGCCTCCCAAAGTGCTGGGATTACAGGCTTGAGCCACTGCGTCCAGCTAGTTAAAACATTCTATATTTCAAAAAAAGAATAATATTTATATTAAATTCATTACCTTAAGAGGTTTGTCCAAAATTCTATGGCCTTACACAATTGTAGAAAATATTGTTTAATTGAGATGGATACAGGCTGTCTAATAAATACTACATGTAACTATGCTAATTGTTCCCAAGAAATAAATAGAAACCAAGCCTCCACTGTACAGCTCATACACTAAACTGTTCCTGATTTTGCAGTGTAAGGAGTTCAGCCTCCAATAATTAGGTAATCACCTTGGATGTTCAGTCTTCTGCCGAAGGCACCTCCTTGGTATCTTTTACTCTCTATCCCTCTGGATTGCTGAATTTAATTCTATGCTTTGTGTTCAACTTTTGGGTGCTCTTGTAATCAGCTTTATTCTAAGCAAATCTGTGTCTATTTTAAAAGACTAGAAATGAAAAAATAAATAAATATTTGCCAAACCTTCAAAAAAGTACACTTTGCAGTAAGTTAGGTCAGGGTTTTATATACATTTGCTCACTAAAGGATCCCTCATGCCTAGAATAGTGCCTGGCAAATAGTAGGCATTCAATAAGTATTTAAGTGGATGAATAAATTCAGAAAACAATTTAAGAATGAATAGCTTAATAAATCATTCTACCATATAAACATATTGAAAGACATGACTCAGATGTCACCCTCTCCAGGAAATTTTTTTTTTTTTTTGAGTTGGAATCTCACTCTGTTGCCCAGACTGGAGTGCAGTGGCAGGCTCACGGCCACCGCAGCCTAGACCTGCTGGGCTTCGGCGATCCTTTCACTTCAACCTTCCAAGCAGCTGAAACTACAGGCGTGTGCTACCACGCCTGGCTTATTTTTTTAATCTATTGTAGAGATGAGGTCTCGCCAAATTGCTGATCTCGAATCTCTGAGCTCAGGCAATCTTCTGCCTCAGCCTCCCAAAGTGCTGGGATTACAGGGTTGAGCCACTGTGCCCAGGTTCCGGGAAGTCTTCCTTGAAGGACTCCCATTCCCCCACCAAGATGGGGTGAGGGTCCTCCTCCGTGTTCCCATAATATCTGAACACGTAGCATTCACCTCTTGAGTTTGAAGTATTATAATCATTTTATACATATATTTCCCCTACAGATAGTGAGTTTCTTGAAGGCAAGGGCCATTTCTCACTTGTCTTTGTACCCTAATGCCTAGTACAATGACTTGTTAAGTCATCAAATGTCTAATGTATATTGAGTACTTACCACAGGGCTTGCACTGTTCTCTGTGTGATACGTGCATCATGTGCTTTACACATATTATGTTACTTCGTTGGATTAACAACCCTACGAGGAAAGCAGTGCTATTATTATTTATATTATACAGAGGAAGAAACTGGGCACAGAAAGGTTAAACAACTTGTCTGAAGTCAACAGCTAGATAATCGTGAAACCAGGACTTGAATCCAGGCCATCTGGGTCCAGAGCTTATCTTCATACCACTACCCTGCCATCTACACTGAGGTAGCTCTTCTGTAAAACTTGTTAAACATAAGCTCCTGGGACTTTCCCATGGCCAGGCTCCTTCTAAGGTCCCAAAAGAGGCCCCAGGAATGTGTTCAGAGGTTATGTGCTTTTCCTGAAGTTTGAAAAACCAGTATTTTAGCCCAAACTGGTTAAGACTGATGTCTCTTTCCACTTCAGCTTCCCCTGTTACCATCCCCTCATGTTATGCTAGAGGGGTGGAGATGCTACACCATTTCTGGGCTCAAGCAAAAATCAGGATAATATTTAATTTGGGTTTAGTGGGCCATTCTTTTCCTAGGGCTGCCATAACAAACTACCACAAACTTGGTGGCTTAAAACAACAGAAATTTCTCTCTTACAGTCCAGAATCACAGTATTGGCAGGGATAGTTCTTTCTGGAGGCCCTGAGAGAGAATCTGTTCCATGTCTCTCTCCTAGATTCTGGTGACTGCCAGCAATCTTTGGTGCTTCTTGGCCTATAGATTCAACACTCCAGTCTCTGCTTTTGTCTTACATCACCTTCTCCTCTGTCTCCCGAATCTCCCTCTGCCTTTTTCTTCTAAATACACATGTCTGCCAGGTGTGGTGGTGGTGCATGCCTGCAGTCCCAGCTACTTGGGAACCTGAGTTGGGAGCATTGCTTGAGGCCAGTAGTTCAAGACTGTAGTGTGAAATGATCATACCTGTGGATAGCCTGGGCAACATAGCAAGACCCTTTCTCTAAAAACAATTAAAAAATATTTTTTTTGGAGTTGGAATCTCATTCTGTTGCCCAGACTGGAATGCAGTGGCATGCTCCTGGCCACCGCAGCCTCGACCTGCTGGGCTCCTGCGATCCTTCCGTCTCAGCCTTCCAAGTAGCTGGAACTACAGGCACGCGCTACCACGCCCGGCTAATTTTTTATTTGTATTGTAGAGACAAGGTCTTGCCAAGTTTTCCAGGTGGGTCTCTAGCCCACGGGCTCAGGCAATCCACTCACCTCAGCCTCCCAAAGTGCTGGGATTACAGGCTAACCCACCGAGCCAGGTCTTAAAAATAATTTTTGTTGCTGGGCTCGGTGGCTCAGCCTGTAATGCCGCTCCCGGCCACTGCACTCCAGTCTGGGAGACAGAGTGAGACTCCAACTCAAAAAAAAAATAAGAAAAAAAAATTTTTTGTTCATGCCTATATTCCCAGCACTTACGGAGGCCGAGGTAAGAGGATTGCCTGAGTTCAGGGGTTCGAGACCAGCCTGGGCAACTTGGTGAGACCTCATTTCTACACAAAAAATTACCCGGGTGTGGTGGCGCATGCCTATAGTTTCAGCTACTTGGAAAGCTGAGGTGGAAAGATTGCTGGAGTCCAGCAGGTCGAGGCTGCAGTGGCCTTGAACATGCCACTGCATTCCAGCCTGGGTGACAGAGTGAGACTCTAATTCAAAAAAAAATTTTTTTTTAATTTTAAAACTTTTGCCAGACACGGTGGCTCACCCCTATAATCCGAGCGCTCTGGGAGGCCAAGGTGAGAGGATTGCCTGAACCCACAGGTTTGAAACCAGCCTGGGCAACTTGGCGGAACCTCATTTCTACAATAAATCAAAAAATTGGCTGGACGTGGTGGCGTGTGCCTGTAGTTCCAGCCACTTGAAGGGCTGAGGTAGAAAGATCACCTGAGCCCAGCAGGTGGAGACTGTAGTGGCCATGAGCATGCCACTCCACTCCAGCTTGGGTGACAGAGACTCCAACTCAAAAAAAAAAAAAAAAAATTAAAACTTTTTAAAAAGACACCTGTCATTAGATTTGGGGCCAGGATGGTCTTATCTCAAGACACCTAACTTAATTACATCTACAAGGACCCTTTTACCAAATAAGGTCACAGTTGCCGGTTCTACAAGTTAAACATGAATATATCGTTGAGGAGGCACCATTCAGCCCATAGAGTGGGCTATAGTTGTGTAATCTACAAACATTTCTATGTGTAGTTAATTATTGCTCAAACATCCTGGTGTGAGTGTCTTCCAGGGATATAACTAGCAACAACTCACTTTGTCACCTGACCCAACAACATGAAGCAATGTGGAATCAGAGGTTGTAGCACAGAATGGACATGCCCTAAGCACCCGGCACAAGAAGTGTCTGAGTAAGGGAGGCAAACAAGGTTTGAAATGTGTGGTGCCAGAAGCTTGTCTGTGAAACAGTCTTTCAGTCACCAGGTGTGTAAAATTTTAGGTGGAAAATTCAGTTTTCACAGACAAAATAATGGAACTTCTCACTTGTCAGGAATATATTTGGTTATGTCCTAAAATCACATAGCTCATATATGAAGAAAAGTTGGCAGTAGTTTTCCCAAACCAGGTAACAATCTTAAATATTTATATGGTGTTATCAATGAGTTTTGAAGCCAAAACAAACTTTTTTTTTTTTTTTTTGGAGTCAGAGTCTCACTCGGTTGGCCAGACTGCAATGCAGTGGCACACTCACAGTCACCGCAGCCTCAACCTGCTGGGCTCAGGTGATCCTTCTGCCTCAACCTTCCAAGTAACTGGAACTACAGGCATGTGCCACCACGCCCAGCTAATTTTATGATTTATTATAGAGACGAGGTCTCGCCATGTTGCTCAGGCTGGTCTCAAACCCCTGAGCTCAGGTAATCCTCTCACCTCTGCTTCCCAAAGTGTTGGGATTACAGGCATAAGCCACTGCATCCGACACCAAAATAAACTTTTTAAAGCTATGAATAATTTTTTTAAAAGAATTTTGATCACCCATGCTAGAGGAAAGACCGAATTGTCTTTTCTATTCTTTCTTAGACAGAGATTACAAAATTCATATCATATGAAGAAATAATCATAGAATATGTAGCCAAGAAATGTGGTAAAAAATTATTATAGAGGGATATGCCAAGCAGTCAACTAATAAAAAAAATTGGTGTGGTTTTTTCCCCAGTTTTTGTGAAGTTTGCAATATTTGTTAGCTTTTCATAATATTTAATTTGTTATGATTTCTATTCTCATTCCAAATAAATATTCATTCTCCTGCCTAATACTATACTCATAATTTTATAATCTCTTTCTTAAGAGGGACCCTCAAGATTGCATAACCTTCTGGCCCCTCAAAACCTACTCTTGACCATTTTAATAAGACACAAGCCCCACCCTCAAGCAAGTCATAGTAAGAGCCTGCCCAGATTACAGTGAAGGCATCATTCTGGGTAAGACTTTATTCCTTCTGGAAGTGGTGCTGCCCTCCCTGTTTAACATACCAGCACTCCAGAAAGACATTCTCCCAAGTCCAGAATAACTATAGCCTCCTTTTTTTTTTATAGTACAAAGGTTTTTGTGGGTTTTTTTTGCTTAACCTGTTTGAGGCTAAGTTGCCAACGTGATGCCCACCACCCACGAATACTTTGGTGTTCATTTCCTACCACAAGCACTGTCTTAGTCTGTTCAGGCTGTTATAACAAAATACCATAAACTGGGTGGCTTATAAACAACAGAAATTTATTTCTCACAGTTCTGGAGGCTGGGAAGTCAAGGATCAAGGTGCCAGCAGATTCCTCATCTGATGAGGACCCAATTCCTTGTAGACAGCAATCTTCTCACTGTAAGCTCACTTGGTGGAAGGAGCAAGAGAGCTCCCCAAGGCATTGTTTGTAAGACCAATCCTTATATGACCTAATCACTTCTCAAAAGCCCTATCCCCAATATCATCACCTTGGGGGGTTAGGATTTCAACAAATGAATTTGGGGACTGGGGTAACATAAACATTCAGTCCATTGCAAGGACTTTCTCCTACTAAACACAATGCAACCATCAAAATTAGGAAAGTTGACATTGATACATTGATACTAAGTAATCTACACATCTTATTCAGAGTTCACCAATTGTCCCACTAATGCTCTTTTTCAGTTTCATGAACCAATCCAGGATACCACATTGTACTTAACTGTTCAGTTTCTTCACTGGTGATTTTAACCTTGATCATTTTGATGAAGTTGTTATCTGCCAACTTCTCCACTGTAAAGTTACACTTTTTCCCTTGGTAAGACGCATTGAGACTATGTAAATATTCCATGCCTCATAAAATTTTGAATTAATTAATTTATTTTTATCAAATGGATTCATGGATTTCTATTTTATTTAATGTGTTATAGTCTGTTACTATCTTTATTTCAATGCACAAATTGTCCCAGATTTGGCCAATGGGATCTCCTTCAAGCTAATTTCTATGTCCCTTTGACAGAATGGATATTATTCTTTCAGCACTTCTTTATTTTCTGGCCCAAGGTATTTTAGGCTTATCTTGTGTTTTTCCTGCCTCAGGTCTGGAACTAACCATTTCTCTAGGAAGCCCTGGTTCCTTTTAGAAAAGAAAGGTATATAGAAACTAGGATCTGGATGCTAGATGTGTTCATTGCTATTGGGGTGTTGCTGCTCCTAGCCCCTCTCAGTGGATAGAGCTAAGAAATATGTGTACAGCCACACACACACACACACACACACACACACACACACACACACACACTTATACATAAATCTATGTATAATGAAAATGTCAAGTTCAGACTAATATCTCCAATTCTAATTCAACACTCCAGAATTCACTCTAGTTGTTATCTTTCTGTATCTATAAGTTCTTTCTCCAACAGTGAGAAACCTGGCTTTCATTGTCCTCAAGCTATTTCCTTACTATATTGATCCTTTTGCATGTTACCAATATACTGTCACACCCACTTTTCCATTTCCACAAACCTTCCATAAATATCCTAACTCCACTTGGGTTCTGATACCCTAAGCCAGGTCACCCCCAATGTCAAAGTTCTTCCCATTCCTCTTGGAGTCTGGCACTTTATGCTGTGTGTAGATATTTTCCATAGATGCTCTCTTCCATTTTCCTGGGCTCTGATACCCTGTCCTGGCCTACCCTCCCTTCTCACCTCATTCAGGCTCCTATACCCCAGACCACATCCCCCTTTTATGCAGGTACAGTGATCACCTCCACGCAGGCTCAGATACCCTTGCAGAGTCACCTTCACACCAAGCATCATAATACTCATTAAAAAAAAATTTTTTTTTGAGTTGGAATCTCACTCTGTCACCCAGGCTGGAGTGCAGTGGCCGCTCCTGGCCACTGCAGCCTCAACCTGCTGGGCTCCGGCGATCCTTCCACCTCAGTCTTCCAAGTAGCTGGAACTACAGGTGTGCGCTACCATGCCAGGCTAATTTTTTTTTAATTTATTGTAGAGAAGAGGTCTCACCAAGTTACCCAGGTGGGTCCCAAACCCGCGGGTTCAGCCAATCCACTCACCTCAGCCTCCCAAAGCGCTGGAATTACAGGCTGAGCCACCGAGCCCGGCTACTCATGAAATATTTTAAGATCCCTCCTGATGTTAGGACCAAAACAAGAATGTCACTATCGTTACTTCTATTCAACACTATACTGGACACCTAAGCTGAAAAGAAAGAAAAAGTATAAGGATGGAAAGGAGAAAATAAAATTATTCGTTATTCAGAGACTAAATGTGCATGAAGAAAGCAGAAAGAACTGTACAGAATTAACAAATGAATTTAGCAAGGTCACTAGGTACAAGGGTCTTGTAAGAATTAATTTTATTTTTATATATGAGAAATAACTACTGGAATTGAAATTCTTAAATATTATTGATATAGCATCAAAAAAATCAAATACTTAAGAATAAATCTATGCCTGAGCCCGCGGGTTCAAGACCCACCCGGTCAACTTGGCGAGACCTCGTCTCTACAATAAACCAAAAATTAGCTGGATGTGGTAGCACGCGCCTGTAGTTCCAGCTACTTGGAAGGCGGAGGCAGAAGGATCACCGGAGCCCAGCAGGTGGAGGCTGCAGTGGCTGGGAGCGTGCCACTGCACTCCACTCTAGGTGAGAGTGAGACTCCAACTCAAAAAAAAAATTTAAAAAAAAAAGAGAATAAATCTAGTGAAAGATATTCAAGATTCTGCACATAGAACTAGCAAATGGTACTGAGAAAAAGAAAATCTAAATAAACGGAGAAAAAAATCATGTTAATGAATTGTAAAACTCAAGGGTATTAATTTTTCCAATTTTATCAATAGATTAACTGCAATTCCAACCAAAATCTTTATAGCTGTTTCAACGGAAATCGACATACTGCGTCTAATATTTATATGGAAATCAAAGAGCCAAAATAGCAAAGACAATATTGAAGAAAAAGAAATTGGAAGGCTTATTTACTGGATATTAAGACATTATAAATCTATAATAATCAAAACAGCATGGTATTGGGACAAGGATAGACAAATGGAGCAGAATAGAGAGTCTATGAACAGAGCCCAAAACTTATGGTCACTTGATTTATGATAATCAATGCCCTTGGGAAAGGGATTTTTTTTTTTTTTTGCAATAAATGGTATTGGAGCAATTTTAAATTTTAATTTCTACCTCACACCATACACAAAAATCAGTTCTACATGGATCACAGACTGAATAAAGGTTCTTGACGATAACATAGGAAAATATTTTCATGACTACACTAAAATAAGGACTGTTTGTTTACCAAAAGCCACAATTTAGAGAGTAAAAAGGAAACAGACTCTGGGAGAAGAAATATTACATATCTACTAAAAGACTGGCTCCAGAATATGAAAAGGATTCCAGAATTATAAAAAGAATAAATCAATCAGGAAAAACAGGTGACTAAATTTTTTAAACGAATAAAAGGCTTTGACAAATATTTTCTACATGGAGATGTCTAAATTATCACTGAGAGTTTTTTAAATTTTATTTTAAATGTTTTCTTAGAGATAGTATCTTGCTCTGTCACCCAGGCTAGAGTGCGGTGGCACAATCATTACTCACTGTAACCTTGATCTCCGGGGCTCAAGTGATCCTGCCGCCTCAGCCTCCTGAGTAGCAAAGAATACAGGCATGCACCACCATGCGTAGCTACTTTTTAAATTTTTTTGGTAGAGATAGGGCCTCGCTCTGTCACCCAGACTAGAGAACAGTGGCACAATCATAGGTCACTGTAACCTTGAACTCCGGGACTCAAGTGATCCTCCTGTCTCTGCCTCTCAAGTAACTAGGACGACAGGCATGTGTCACCAGGCCCAGAGACAGGGTCTTGCTCTGTGCCCAAGCTGGTCTTAATTCTTGGTCTCAAGCAATCCACCCACCTTAGCCTTTCAAAGCACTGGGATTACAGATATGAACCACTGTGCCAGGCCCCACTGACCTTTGGAAAAGGCACTAAACCTCATTAGACATTAGGAAAAATGTAAATTAAATCCATGATGAGATTCCACTATAGCCCATCAAAATGGCTAAAATGAAAAAAGACTGAAAATATCAAGTGTTGGTGAGAATATGAGCAATAAGAACTGCTATGCACTGCTGGTGAGGGTATGAACTGACACCAGCTCTATGGAAAACTCTTGCAATACCTACAACAGCCGAACGTGTATATATCCTGTGATCCAGTATTTTCACGCCTAGGTTTACACTCAACAGAAATGCAAACATATTTACCATAAGACATATATTAGGATGTGTTTAGCAGGGATATTTGAAATAACCTCATACTAAGAGTTTCCCAAATGCCAATGATATTAGTTATCTACTGTTGTGCAAAAAATCACTCCAAAAGTTAGTGGCTTGAAGTGATAAGCATTTATTACCTGACAGCCTCTGAAATCAGGAATTTGAAAGTGGCTTAGCTGAATGGCTGGGGCTCTGGGTCTCTCATGAAGTTACAAAATGGAGGAAATGCAGTCATTGGAAGACCTGACTGGGGCTAGAGGGCCCACAAGCAGACGTCTTCCTGCACTGTTGGCAGGAGGCCTCCATTCCCTGCTGGTGGTTGGTCGGAGGCCACAATGCCTCATACACAGGTATCCCCTCAGTATGCATTCTGATCCCTTGCTTTGATTTTCTCCTTCAGGGATTTCTACTTACTGTGTATTGGGTCTTACCTGCATATCTTCAATATTTGTAATTTTCTCTCTTTGAATCCCCTTTGCATTTTTAAATTTTTTGTTTCAATTTTCCATATTTTCCTCCTTTTCACCTTCTGTTTCTCTTAAGGCACTATCTGCTGTGTTAATTCATGTTCTTCCAATTTAGTCTTCTCTTTTGAAGTTACTTTTTTCATTTCTAATTATTTTCTGATTTCTGTCACCACATTTCCATTTTTCTAACTCAGATTTATGTTGTTCCTTAATGTCTTGTATTATTCTTACCGTGTTTTATCCTCTTTTAAAATAGTTACAGCTCTAGTTTGTATCTGCTCCGTGGGCATGTCTTTCCGGCATGCTTTATTTGTCTGAGGATATTTCTGTTCTGCTTATCCCCTTATAATAACTATATAGGCGATTTGGCCTCAGTGCCTCTCTATTGCTTATTTTTTACATCAAGTTAATTTTCCTGAACTTTCAGAGGGAGACATCGCTCAAGGTACCTCTTCTAACATCACAGAGTTCCCTCTTCTGTTATTTTCATGTAGTCATAAAAAAACATGACAGTGTGCTTTCTGAGGTTTCTTGTCTCTGCTCCCCTCCCCATTTTTATTTGGGTCTTATATTTTCATTAATTGTGTTATCCCTAGCCTGTTCCATTTTATTCTTCTCCTAGCAATTTATTCTGGGATTGTATCCTAGGAGAGAGGCAGGTGTTGAGATGGTTGGTGTTGAGAGTTCACTTTGTCCTTGCTGAAGGCTGCTTGTTTGCACCCACCCGCCACTGAAACAGGCAACACACTCCCAAGTTCTGCTGCCTTCTCAAGCCAACCTGTGGCTATTTTGGCATTCTCTTGTGCTCAGTTCCATCAGAACATCCCCCCACACACCACTTTCTTCTGCATAGACACTGAGACCATGCAGGTCTTGTCTTGTCCTCGCTCACTTGTATTTTGGGGTTCCTGGGGATACTTTACTACCAAATTTTGAGGTAAATGTTACCCATGGGGTTTTTGCTTTGCTGTCTAGTTGTTGTGTTTGTTTTCATGTAGGGATTTAGAGTAATGCACTATGCCATGGCTACAGCTATCTTCACAGAATTCCAACATTCTAGATATTCTTGTGAGTGGTAGTTAATTGTGTTCACTTTGTAAAAGTTCATGGAGCTGTGCCCTTGTTCATGCAGTGTGCCCTATGCATATTACAAAGCAATAATGTGTTAATCCCCATGTTAGTCAGGGTTCTCAAGAAAAACCAAATCAGTAGGATGTGTGTATACACACACACACACACACACACACACACACAGAGAGAGAGAGAGAGAGAGGTTGATTTTAAGAAATCGACTCATGTGGTTATGGAGGCTGACAATTTCAAAATCTCCAGGGTAGACCCATCAGGCTGGAGACCCAAGAAAGAGTCGATGCTGCAGTTTGTCTAAAGGCCTTCTTAAAATTAACCATCACACACTCCCCAAAAGAACCTTAATCTGAGTTTATAAATGAGATTTAGAGACTTAGTAATTAACACAAGGTCACACAGTTACAAAGTAGTAGATCCATGAGCAGAACTTAGCTCTCCCTGAGGCCAGAGTTCCTGTTTTTTCTATTACACCGGGCGAAAGACGTTCTAATGCTGGAGTGCAGTGGCACACTCACAGCCACCACAGCCTCGACCCGCTGGGCTCAGGTGATCTTTCGCCCTCAGTCTTCCAAGTGGCTGGAACTACAGGCATGCGCTACCATGCCTGCCTAATTTTTTGGTTTATTGTAGAGACGAGGTCTCACCATGTTGCCCAGGCTGGTCTCGAACCCACAGGCACAGGCAATTCTCTCGCCTCAGCCTCCCAAAGTGCTGGGATTATAGGCTTGAGCCCGGCCCTTACTAGCTATTGACACATGAATTAGCTCATTTAATCTTCACAACAATCTGGATAGGACAGGTTGTTATTGTCCCTATTTCATAGATGGGAAACTGAGGCACAGAGAGGTTAAGTACTTGGTCCCAGAGTACCAAGTGAGGTAACCCGGATCTGACCTCAGATAGTCTGACTCCAGAACCTATGTCTTTTATTGTTTTGTTTTTTGAGTTGTAGTCTCACTCTGTTGCCCAGGTTGGAGTACAGTGGCATGCTCACAGCCACTGCAGCCTCGACCTGTTGGGCACAGGTGATCCGTCTGCCTCAGTCTTCCAAGTAGCTAGAACTACAGGCATGTGCTACCATGCCAGGCTTATTTCTTGATTTATTGTACAAACAAAGTCTCACCAAGTTGCCCAGGTCGGTCTCGAACCCCTGAGCTCAGGGTAATCCTCTCACCTTGGCCTCCCAAAGTGCTGGGATTACAGGATCGAGCCACCGCGCCCAGTCAGAACATACATACATACATACATATATATATATATATATATATATATTTTTTTTTTTTTTTTTAAGAGTTGGAGTCTCACTCTGTCGCCCAGGCTGGAGTGCAGTGGCACGCTCATGGCCACTGCAGCCTCAACTTTCTGGGCTCAGGTGATACTTCCACCTCAGCGGAATAAATGAGAAATGGACATTATGGGACAACTTATAAGCAGCACCACCAATGGTTTTCAGTTACTCTCACAAAAATGCTTTATGCCACTTCTATGGCTTTGCCTCCCTGGCCCCTGCTTGCTGCTCCAGCCTCCCCTCCCAACACACTTCCCCTAGCTCTCTGCCCTCCACTGAGGGCACACGGGCCTTCTTTCAGTTCCTTGAGCGTTTCATGTTCCCTCCCACCCCAGGGCCTTTGCACAAAACACTTCCCTTGCCTGAAATGCTCCTCTCTGCATCACCTGGTTAACTCCCACTCATTTTTCAGATGTCAGCTCAACTGTCATTTCCTCAGGCAGGCTTTCTCTGATCCCCATTATAACACAGGAGTTTCTGGGTTACTCTTGTCTACCATGAACCTTTCCTCCATAATACTCAGTTCAGTTGTAATTGTACACCTATTTAATAACTGTTAAGCTAAGCACCATCTCCTTCTCTGGACTGTAAGTCAATAAAGGTAAGATTCTGTTCACTGTTGTATCCCTAGCACCTAGCAGAGTGCAGGGGACAAATATTTGCTTTTCTTCAATGAGTGGACAAATGAGTCCTTAAAACTGTCTGGATCACAGTAACAGGACAATTTCAGTTATGTCGGCAAGGTCTCAGATCACATGGCCGGATCCAGAGCATTCTCAGCTTTGTAGTCGCAATAACCAGTCTGGACCATCTGGGTCCTCCTGTGGGCAGGGTGGGTTGTTCAAGTTCTACCTTAGTAAGTCTTGATGTCAGCATTCATTGCATTGTCCTCTGGCTCCCTGACTGCAAGTAGATTCTGCCAGACTTTCAGCTTGTTGCCCTGATGAGGTTGTGTTAAAAAAAGAAGTCAGGCAGGTTGAATCCTGCCAAATGGCATCTCCACACAGAACCCCTATGGCTGCATCTTGTGAATGACTGGCTGCTCTGTGGTTCAGGACTCAGAATACGTAGAAGGGGTAGCACTCAGGAGTGTACTGCTGGAGTTAATATGCGGTAAACTGGAGAATTTCTGCAAGTCAAAGTGTTATCTCCCTCTTCTGCGCTATTCTGAATTCAAATACAAAGGCCTCCCCATACATTAGAGTTTTGTATCTGAATGCTTTTGGCTGCAAGTCACAGAAAACTCTTTCTCAGCTGGCTTAAACAATAAGGAGCTTCCTGTCACATATCACAGGGAGTCTGAAGGTAGGGCAGCCCAGGATTTTTTGATTCAGCAGTTCAAACACTTCACAGAGGACCTGAATTGTTTCCATCCCCCTTTTATATGAACGGTTCTGTCCTTGCCTTTTTCATTTGATAATATATTCTGGAAATTATTTTTAACAAGAGAGAAAGAGCTACGTTATTCTTCATTTTCATTTTAGACTGAATGGTATTTCATGATGAAGAGATATTATATTTACCTAATCCCCTCTTGATGAACACTTAGTTTGTTTCCGATCTTTTGCTCTTATAAACAATGACATGATGAATATTTGTCTATATATGTGAATGTGTGCATCTGAGGGTAAATTAATTCCTAGAAGTGAAATTACTGGGTTCCAAGCTGTATGCATTTATAACATTGATATATGGGTTGTACCATTGTTCAACCCTCTCCCCAAATATGTACAGCAGTGCTTCAAGTCTTTTTGACACACTAACTTAAACAGACTGGAAAAAATAGGTTGGGTATCTGGATGATTTCTGTACAGAGAAACTAAGGTAGGTCGCTTATCAAGTCAATCATTTTAACTAGCACCAAAACAAGCCTCAATCCTCTATTTCAGTAAATTACTAATCCCTGTGGATTTTCTCAACCTTACCATTGTCTGAGCATGTTAGGCTGTCCATATTTCAGAATTTAGATAGCTCTGCAACCTGGCCATTCTGTTCACACACTATTCCTCCCTAGATGTCTTTTCTCCCCATCTCCACTTGGCAATCTGCTAGTCTTCCCTCAGACCCAGTTGAAATGCCCCCTTCTCCATTAAACACTGTCGGACACCCTCAGGCGGAATCAGACACTCTTCTCTGCTCCTGTGGAATTGTGCTACCACCGCAATCATAGAGCAAATCATCTGCAATAGAATTAACCAATTACCTGGGATAGAAACCTCATCTTCTTCATCTTTGGGCCAGCACCTCTGCACATAAAAGCAGACCACAATAAAGCTTGCTGAAATGACATGAGGCAAGGGCTAAGTTTTGTAGTACCTAGTGGCAAAATCAAACAGTATTCATCTTTTTCCTTTTCTGGAGATGTCGAGAAGGTAAAAAACATGAAATTCTGAATATTTATTTTTGTGTTTCTGGACTTACCCTTCTCCTAGAATCTGTCCTGTTCTCTACTGTGGCCTCGGTGCCTAGAAGAATGCCTGGGCAGCAACAAGCATTTCATAAATAAATTTTGAATGAGTGGATATCTGATTAAGAGAAAGTTTCTAAAATGCAGCTGATTTTTGTTGTTGTTGTTTTGTTTTGTTTTGTTTTGCCTCCTGATGTGTCCACAGAGCATTTCCAAGTCTTTGTAAAAGCCTCAGGCTTGGTCCTTCATTTGCCAGTTCTGTGTATTTGAGTTTTATTTCACCTCAAGTTAATGAGTGTAAAAGTGCTTGGAACAGTGCCAGGCACTTAGTAAGCACTCAGTAGATGCTGACTATTATTTTTATTATTAGTATTCCCACTAGCTCAAACATGTTCCCATCAGTTCACCCCCTATGCCGGGCTCTTCATCTCTCTCCCACCAGATAATGTGGCCTCAATCTCTGGAAAACATCTAGTCAGGCACAGAGGCTTCAGCTTACCAACTGTGTGATGCTGGACCAGTTACTTAATCTCTTGCAGGCTCAGTTTCTCCATTTGGAAAATAGGCATTATCTTAATATTTACCTCTCTGAACTGTCATGAGGATTAAATGAGGCAATTTGCGGATACTGCTTAGCACCAGGGATCAGAGAAAGCATTCATTATCATCATCATCACCATCTCCGATGTCAAAAGTCTTTCCTCTCCTTCTGGGAGGCTTGTTCCCATGTTCCCGTAGCCCTTCTGGCTGATGGTAAACCTTTAGCTGGTTCTGAAGTCTGGAGCATCACCAAGAGGCTTATGTTGAGCATTCACTGATAAGATTCCTGCTCTTCCCTCCTTGCCTGCCTGCTTGGATTATCTGAAAATACTTACTCTACTCCCCAAAAAATGTTTTGTTCTGATCCATTCCTGAGAGTTGACAGTAGGCTGTGGGAACTTTGAATCAGAAAATAAGAGCAGCCCATTCTCCCTGACCATATCCCTGCCTGATGTCCAGTATTTTGATGACACTTCATCCTGCCAGGGGTCCCAATTTTGATGAATCCTGGTTTGTTTGTTTTTTTTGAGTTGGAGTCTCACTCTGTCATCCAGACTGGAGTGCAGTGGCCGCTCCTGGCCACCGCAGCCTCGACCTGCTGGGCTCCGGCGATCCTTCCGCCTCAGCCTTCCAGGTAGCTGGAACTACAGGTGCGCGCTACCACACCCGGCTAATTTTTGATTTATGTAGAGATGAGATCTTGCCAAGTTGCCTAGGCGGGTCTCGAACCCGCGGGCTCAGGCAATCCACTCACCTCAGCCTCCCAAAGGCGCGGGATTACAGGCTGAGCCACCGAGCCCGGCTGAATCCTGTTTTTAAGACTCACTTGTGACTTTGTCTTGTAAACTTTCAGGAAAAATTAGGTCACTTCTGACCCAGAGACTGTATCATTTTCCTGGGAGTCTTCAGCTAAAGCAGCAAACATATACTCCTTACTGATCCAGTTTTGTGCATGTTACTCAGTTTTATGGAAAAAAAAAAAACAATATATGGTAGAGGAATTCAGAGGTGTTGGAAATTACAAAGACAAGAAGATAACATAGAAAAGGGGTAGAAGTTGTCTCTATGAAGGAGGAAGAATTGTGGAAGGGCCCACAGGAAACATATGAGACCATCATAATATTCATTTCTCAGCCTGAGTAGTGGGTACATGAATGTTTACTGGACTATTCATCTTTAAACTGTATATATACATTTAATACCCTGAAGTTTGTATGATGCATTTCATATATATATGACATATGCGTATACTTTTAAGTCCATCACCCAGGCTGAACTGCAGAGGAACAGCCATGGCTCACCTCGACCTTCTGGGCTCAGATGATCCTTTTGCCTAAGCCTCCTGAGTAGTTGGGACTACAGGCACATGCCACCATGCCTGGCTAATTTTTTGATTTTTCTGCAGAGATAAGGTCTCGCTATATTTTCCAGGCTGGTCTCAAACTCCTGGACTCAAGCAATCCTCCTGCCTTGGCTCCCCAAAGTGGGATTACAGTCATGAGCCACTGCATCTGGCCCATTTCATCGTTTTTTTAAGAAAAGAAAAACATTGTGAAAGGGAAAGGAAGGGAGGAAAATAAAGAGAGAGAGGAAGAAAGAAAGTTGGATTTGTTAACAGGAAAGAATATATCAATGTCAAATCCCCATTTTTGGCTGACATTACTCAGTATCCAGAAGGATAATCTCAACAATTACTCAGTGGATCAGCTTGTTTAATTTATGAATTATGCAGTTAATTCATGCTCAAAATCAAACATCCTAAGCTTCTTTCTGTGAATATCTTCAGACCAAGATTATCCATCTCATGGTTTTAGGAAGCAGAATTTCCTGGGGAATCTTGGCCCTCTTGTAGGTGCTCCTGCAGCAAAGGTCAAACAACCAACCATACATCAGGCCAAAATACATCAGTTCTTTAGTTTTCATTAGTTAAAATTAACTCTGTCCAAAAATTAAAAAAAATTAACTCTAGCATTTTCAGGACTCACATCTCAAGTAAGAGACATTCTAACCGGGCTCGGTGGCTCAGCCTGTAATCCCGCGCCTTTGGGAAGCTGAGGTGAGTGGATTGCCTGAGCCCGCGGGTTCGAGACCCGCCTGGGCAGGCGAGACCTCATCTCTACAATAAATCAAAAAATTAGCCGGACGTAGTAGCGCGCGCCTGTAGTTCCAGCTACTTGGAAGGCTGAGGCGGAAGGATAGCCGGAGCCCAGCAGGTCAAGGCTGCGGCGGCCAGGAGCGGCCACTGCACTCCAGTCTGGGCGACAGAGTGAGACTCCAACTCAAAAAAAAAAAAAAGAGAGACATTCTTACTGACCAGGAACATAAAATTTCACACCCTCAGCACCAGGACACTCAATTTGAATTATTTTAAATCACTTCTGTCAAAAGCTGTACAGTGGTCCACATCTGTTATCCTAGCTACTTGGGAGGCTGAGGCAGGAGAATTTCTTGAGCCCATGAGTTCGAGGCCAGCCTGGGCAACATAGCAACACCCTGTCTCTAAAAAATTAAAAATTAAAAAATGATACTAAGCTGGACTTGGTGGCTCAGCCTGTAACCCCACGCCTTGGGAGGCTGAGGTGAGTGGATTGCCTGAGCCCGCTGGTTCGAGACCCGCCTGGGCAACTTGGTGAGACCTCATCTCTACAATAAATCAAAAATTAGCTGGGCATGGTAGTACGTGTCTGTAGTTCCAGCTACTTGGAAGAATCACCAAAGCCCAGCAGGTTGAGGCTGCAGTGGCCGGGAGCGGTCACTGCACTCTAGTCCGGGTGACAGAGTGAGACTCCAACTCAAAATATAAAAATAAAAAAATAAAAAATGATACTAACATGAAGTCAGGAGAGTGCTAAACTGAATTAAAATATTATAAAGTCCTTGAGTTGTCTGGAAAGAAGTAAAAATACGAACTTAAAGAAGACTTTATGAAGTCAAAGACACATGCTGTAATATCTAGGATAATGAAATAATAGTAAACATGTGACCAATGTTATAGAGGAGGAAATGAAATAATAAGAAAAACATTGATTCATACAAAAGAAGTCAAGAAAGAGATAAGAAGAAACAAAAATGATGGGAAAATAGAAAACAAACAGTAAAATGGCATATTTTAAAACTTAGAGTACCAGAAATTACAATAATATAAATCAAATAAATAGTTCAATTAAAAAGCAAAGATTGTCAGACTGAACAAGAAACAAAACAACTATATGCTTGCTGCTTATAGGAGACACACTTTAAATAAAAGAATGCAGAAATGTTGAAAGTAAAGGAATATAAAAAAGAAAAGCCATGAAAACATCAACAGGAAACTGGTATGTGTGTACTGCTCTCATAAACTTGAAGGAAAAAAGTACTGCAAGAGATAGATACATTTCATAATAATGAAAGGAAAATTTAATAGGAAAATATAAAAGTCTTTACTATATATGCAACTAAAAACAAAACTTCAAAACAAAGTAAAAACTGATGAAGGTAGAGAGAGAAATCCATAATCATAACTGGAAAAAAATTTTTTTTGAGTTGGAGTCTCACTCTTTCGCCCAGTCTGAAGTGCAGTGGCACACTCTCGGCCGCCACAACCTCGACCGGCTGGGCTCCGGCAATCCTTCCACCTCAGCCTTCCAAGTAGCTGGAACTACAGGTGCGCGCTACCATGCCCGGCTAATTTTTTTATTTATTGTAGAGATGAGTTCTCAAGTTGCCCAGGCGGGTCTCGAACCTGCGGGCTCAGACAATTCACTCACCTCGGCCTCCCAAAGCGCGGGATTACAGGCTGAGCCACCAAGCCCGGTTATAACTGGAATTTTTTTTTTTTTTTTTTTTGAGTTGGAGTCTCACTCTGTCGCCCAGACTGGAGTGCAGTGGCCGCTCCTGGCCACCACAGCCTCGACCTGCTGGGCTCCGGCGATCCTTCCGCCTTAGCCTTCCAAGTAGCCGTAACTACAGGTGCGCGCTACCACACCCAGGTGATTTTTTTATTTATTGTAGAGATGAGGTCTCGCTGCCCAGGTGGGTCTCGAACCCGCGGGCTCAGGAAATCCACTCACCTCAGCCTCCCAAAGGCGCGGGATTACAGGCTGAGCCACCGAGCCTGGCCATTGTGACTTCTTTAACCCGTGGGAACTTTTATGAAACACGTGTTGCTAAATTCCAAACATCTAGTGATTTTACAGTTTTTTTTGTTATTGATTTCTAGCTTAATTTGTCAGAGATTTCAATTCTGTACATTTTGCTGAGATTTCCTTTATGGCTCAGCTTAAAACAAGACTCAAAAGGATCAAACCGTTTCCAAGTAACTTAATTACATCTCAGAACAAAGCTTAAACGTAATTAAAGGAATAAAAAATAATCCAGCACCCAACAAAGTACAATTTACAATGTTTGGCACCAGATCAAAGATTACCTGGTTTACAAAGAAGCAGAAAAATACCACCTCTAAGGAAGAGAAAAATCAATCAATGGAAACCAACCCAGAACTGACACAGATGTTAGGATTAGCAGGCAAGAGCATTAAAATAGTCATCATAACTGTATTCTGTATGTTCAAAAGCACATACATAGAAGGCATATAAAATTAAAAACCTAAATTGATCTCCCAGAGACAAAAGCTACAATGTGGGAGATGGATCATACTGAAAGGGATTAGCAACGGACTAGACATTGCAGAAGAAAAGATTAGTGAACTTGAAGAGACAAACTGTGATAAATTGAAGATGTATGCTATAAACTGTACAGCAACCACTAAAGTAACAAAATAGTCATAGCTAATAAGCCAATAAAGGAAATACAGCAGTTTTTAAAAGATGATGAATCCAAAATAAGCATATAAGAAGGAAAAAGAAACAAAAAACAGATAGAACAAGTATAAAACAAATAGCAATGTGATAAAAAACCTAACCTTATTTTTAAAATCACATGAAATGTAATTTAATTAAGTAAATGGCACAGATTGTTCGTTTGGACTTTTATTTTTTTAAAGACCCAAGTATATGCTGCCTAAAAAAAACACATTAAAAAAAAAAAACCAAATAGGTTAAACATAAAAAGGACAGAAAAAGACATACCATGCGAACACTAAAAGGAATCCAGGGTGGCTATATTAATGCCAGACAAAATAGGTTTTTAAAAATATAACCAGGAATAAATAAGGTCATTTTATAAAGATAAAAGGGTCAATTCATCAAGAAAACATAAGAATCCTACATGTTTATGCATCTAAAACCAGTTTCAAGACTAGTTTTGAAAGCAAAAACTGATAGAACTGCAAGGAGAAATGGGCAAATCCACAATTATATTCAGAGAGTTCAATATCCCTCTTTCAATAATTGATGGAATAAACATAAACTCATAAAACCATAGAAAATGTGACCAACATTGTCAACCAACTTGACCTATTTGACATTTATAAAACACTCCACTCAACAACAGTACATACATCATTTTTTTCAAGTACACACGGAGCAATTACCAAGACAGATCATATTTTGGGCATAAAGCAATTAAAATTATTGCTAAAATTATTCAAGCTATGTAATGTATGTTAGCTAACCTCAATGGAAATAAATTAGAAATCATTAACAAAAAGCTCTTTGGAAAACCAAATATTTGGGAATTAAATAACACACTTCTAAATAACTTATAGGTCAAATAAGAAATCAAAAAGTTAGAAAGTGTTTCTAAGTGAATAAAAATGAAAGCCCAACACACTGAAATTTGTGGGCTGCTACTAAAAGCAATGCTCATAAGAGTATACTTAGGATATGGCACTAAGAACCTATATTAGAAAAGATCTCAAATCCATAACCTCAGCTTCCAACTTAAGAAACTAACAAAAGGGGAGCAAATAAAATTGAAAATAAGTAGAAAAAAATAAATAATAAATATCAAAACAAATCAATAGATGTTTTAAATGAGAAATCTGCCAGGCACAGTGGCTCACACCTGGTCCCAGCACTTTGGGAGAGAGAGGTGAGAGGACTGCCTGAGCCCAGGGGTTTGAGACCAGTCTGGGCAACTTGGCAAGACCTCTACAATAAAAATTAGCTGGACATGGTGGTGTATGCCTGTAGTTCCAGCTACTTGGAAGGCTGAGGTGGAAGGATTGCCTGAGCCCAACAGGTCGAGGCTGTGGTGGCTATGAGTGTGCCACGGCTCTCCAGCTTGGGCAACAGTGAGACTCTGACTCAAAAAATAAATAAAATGAAAAGCCTTCAAAATGCAAAATAGATTCAATAGATTGAATCAGGCCAGGAGCAGTGGCTCACGCCTATAATCCCAGCACTTTGGGAGGCTGGGGTAAGAGGATTGCCTGAGCCCGTTGGTTCAAGACCAGCCTGGGCAAGTTGGTGAGACCTCATCTCTATAATCAATCAAAAAAAAAAAATTAGCTGGGCATGGTGGCGCATGCCTGTAGTTCCAGCTGCTTGGAAGGCTGAGGTGGAAGGATCACCTGAGCCCAG
>NW_007247742.1:496503-510211 GCF_000164805.1 Carlito syrichta | reverse complement strand
CCACTGCACTGCAGTCTGGGCGACAGAGTGAGACTCCAACTCAAAAAAAAAAACCAAAAAAAGATTGAATCATGCTTGCTTTGGCAGCATATATACTAAAATTGGAACAATACAGAGAAGATTAGCGTGGCCCCTGTTCAGGATAACACACAAATTTGTGAAGTGTTCCATATTTGAAATGATTTTTTGCAGAGTGTAGTGGCTCACACCTGTAATCTAGCACTCTGTGAGGCTGAAGAGGGAGGAGAGCTTGAGACCAGAAATTCAAGACCAGTCTGGGCAACACAGTGAGATCTCATCACTACAAAAAATTTTTAAAAACTAGCCAGGTGTGGTTGCACACGCCTGTAGTCCCAGTTACTCAGGAGACTAAAGTGGAAGGATTGCCTGAACCCAGGAATTCAAGGTTGCGATGAGCTGTGATCATGCCATGGTACTTCAGCCTGGGAGAGAGTAAGATCCCAAGTCAAAAAAAAAAAAAGATTCAAGTGACTCTAAGCTCAATAGAAACATTTAAAATGCAACAGAAAAAACCAGTGAAACTAAAAGTTGCTTCTTTGAGAAATATCAATAAAATGGATAAACTTCTAGCCAGACTGATCAGGACAAAAAGAGAGAAGACACAAGTTACCAATATCAGAAATAAAACAGGTGACATCTCAACAGATTCTAAAGATATTAAGAGTTTAACAAGGAATTTTATGGCTGAGCAAGGTGGCTCAAGCCTGTAATCCCAGCACTTTGGAAGACCAAGGCGAGAGGATTACCTGAGCTCAGGGGTTTGAGACGAGCCTGGGCAACTTGATGAGACCTCGTCTCTACTATAAATCAAAAAATAAGTCAGGCATGGTAGCATGCACCTGTAGCTCCAGCTACTTGGAAGGCTGAGGCAGAAGGATCACCTGAGCTCAGCAGGTAGAGGCTGTAGTGGTCATGAGCATGCCACTGCACTCCAGCCTGGGCAACAGAGTGAGACTCCAATTCAAAAAAAAGGGAGGAATTTTATGGGCAACTTTATGCTAATATATTTGACAATTTAGATGAAATGGATACATTTATTAAAACACATCAATTACCAAAGCTATCTCTAGAAGAAACAGAAAACCAAAGTAGCCCTATACCTAGCAAAGAAATCGAATGTATAACTAAAAACCTCCCTACAAAGGAAACTCCAGGCCCAGATGGCCTCTCTAGTAAATTCTACCAAACATTTAAGGAAGAACTATTACCAACTCTATACAAACTCTTCTAGATACTGGAGGGGGTTGGGGTAAGCTCCAAGTGTTCCCTTGTGGGATCAGGCTCAAGTACCTCCATGGGACTTGGTCTAAAATTATACCTTTGCTTGATTTTTCTCCCCAATTTTCTGTTCTGCTTTCTCCACATCGTTTCTGCTCTCCCCTGGGAGTTTTCCCTTGATGAATCACTTGCACACTAATCTTCATCTGAGTCTATTTCTGGGGCACCTGATCTAAGGCAGGTAATGCCTAGATTTCAGGTTTGGAGCAATAGGTTGACATAGAACGATAGGTAGAATTAGCATTGGGGGTAGGAAATAATAAGGTTGTGGTCATAGTGCATTTTAGGAGTCTATAAAACATTCTATTAGAGGCATCCAACAGGCAGCTGGATGTGCAGGTATGCAGCTTAGGAAAGCCAGCTAGGTAACAGGTTTGAGAGCTTTTAGCTTAAAAATGATCGATAAAGCCCTGGGAATGGAGGCAAAGAGAGTGTGGCGGATGAGAGCAGGTCCTGTGCCTGCAGGTAGATAAAGGAAGAGGAACCAGCAGACGGCTGAGGAGCACCAGAGGAGTAGGAGGAGGAACAGGAGAAGGAGTGTTCTCAGGGCCATGTGAAGAACGTTTCAGAGGGAAGTCAGCATTTATTCAGTCAACAGCTTTTAGCATCTGCTATGTAGCAGGCACTGTCTTGGGGACAGGGACACAATGGGAAGAGAAAGTAACTTGGATCCTACTCTCTGGAGTTTATAGTATAGAGGGGAGGACAACCAAATAAATCTCACCAAAAAAACTGTAATTGCAAAGATAGTTCTGTGAGAGCATACAGCAATGGAATGCAGTCTTTCCTGAGGAAGTGACATTTGAGCTAGACTAAGACAGAAGGGAACTAGATACAACACCAAACGCACAAGCAAAAAAAGAAAAAAACATAAATTGGGCTTCATCAAAATGTAAAACTTTTGTGCTTCAAAGGACATCAAGAAAGTAAAACGTCACCTGAACATAGGAGAAAATATTTGCAAAACATGTATCTGACAAGGGATTTCTATCTAGACTGTATCAAGAACCCCTAAAATTCAGTAATAAAAATACAAATAACCCAATTCTTTAAACGAGCAAAGGATCTGAATAGATTTTTATCCAAAGAAGATATACAACTGGCTAATAAGCACATGAAAGTATGCTCACATCTTTGCATTAGGAAAGTGCCAGTCAAAATCAAATGAGTTGCCACTTCACACCAGTAATATGATTACAATAAAGTTTTAAATGGAAAATAACAAGTGTCAGAGAGGGTATTCATTTGCTAAAGCTGCCACACCAAAGTACCACAAACCAAGTGGCTTAAACAACAGAACTGTAGACTCAGTTCTGGAGGCTAGAAATCCAAGATCAAGATATCAAGAGGGACTGAACTCAGTGGCTCAGCCTGTAATCCCAGTACTTTGGGAGGCCTAGGTGAGTGGATTGCCTGAGCCTACAGGTTCAAGACCAGCCCAGGCACTTGGAAAGACCTCATCTCTACAATAAAATAAAATAAAATAGCCGGGCGTGGTAGCACACACCTGTAGTTCCAGCTACTTGGAAGGATAAGGCAGAAAGATCGCTGGAGCCCAGCAGGTAGACACTGGGGTGGCCATGAGTATATCACTGCACTCCAGCCTGGGTGACAGAGTAAGACTCCAACTCACCAAAATAAATAAATAAAAAGATATCAAGAGGGCCAGGTTCTCTCTGAGCATCTCTCCTAGCTTCTGGTTGTTCCTTGGCTGTGGCAGTATACTTCTAGTCTCCACCTGGTGTTCTTCCTGTGTGTGCAGTGTCCAAATTCCCCCATCTTGTTAACACAAGTTATATTGAATTGGAGGCCCAATCTACTCCAATATGACTTCATCTTAAGTTCACTAATTACATCTACCCTATTTTCAAATAAGTCCATGTTCCGAAGAATGTGAGGGAAATACAGTCTTACCTGTAACAGCAAGGATCCAGAGAAACTGGAACCCTCATATATTGCTGGTGGGAGTGTAAAATGGTACAGCCACTTTGAAAAGTAGTGTGGCAATCAGGCTCAGTGGCTCAGCCTGTAATCCCGCACCTTTGGGAGGCTGAGGTGAGTGGATTGCCTGAGCCCGCGGGTTCAAGACCCACCCGGGTAACTTGGCAAGACCTCATCTCTACACTAAATCAAAAATTAGCCGGGCGTGGTAGCGCAAGCCTGTAGTTCCGGCTACTTGGAAGGCTGAGGCGGAAGGATCGCTGGAGCCCAGTAGGTTGAGGCTGCAGTGGCCGGGAGCGACAGAGTGAGACTCCAACTCAGAAAAAAAAAAAAAAAAAAGTAGTGTGGCAGTTTCTTACAATGTTGAACATAGAGTTACCCTATGGTCCATTCCTAGGTATATACTCAAGAAAATGAAAATATATGTTTATACAAAAAATTATACATTCATAACATCCTTATTCATAATAGCCAAAAAGTGGAAATAACCCAAATATCCTTCAACTGATGAACAGATAAATAAAATGTGGTATATCATACAATGGAATATTATTTGACAATAAAATGAAGTTCTGATACATGCAGCGCCATGACAGCATCGATGAATCTCGAAAACATTATGCTAAGTAAAAGAAGTCATCATGAAAAACCACATAATGTACGATTCCATTTATGTGAAATGTACAGAACTGGCAAATTCATAGAGATAGAAGATAAATTGGTTGCCTGGGCTGGAGGGATTGGTGAGCAAGGGAGTTAACTATGTGACTACTAATGGGTAAAAAGTTTCTTTCTAGGGTGATGAAAATGTTCTCAAATTGATTGTGGTGATGGCTGCATAATTCTGAACATTCTAAATTGAATTGTACACTTTAAGTGGGTGAATTTTATGAATTTTAAGGTGTGAATTATATCTCAATAAAGCTATTATTTAAAAATAAATTTTAAAAGTAGGGTGTGGTGGCTCACGCCTGTAATCCCAGCACTTTGGAAGGCCAAGGTGGGAGGACTGCTTGCATCCCAGAGTTTGAGACGAGTCTAGGCAACATAGCAAGACCTTGTCTCTACAAAGAAAGTTTTAAAAATTAGCAGGGTGTGGTGGTACACACCTGTAGTCCCAGCTATTCAGGAGGCTGAGGCAGAAGATCCCTTCAGATCAGGAGTCTGAGGTTGTAGTGTGCCGCTGCATTCCAGCCTAGGCAACAGAGTGAGACCCCCAAATAAAAAAATATATAAATTAATAAATTAACAAATAAATCCCAAACTCACTACTATGAAAACAAAAACAAAAAAGGAAGAGAAGAAAAGAAGATTCTTGCAAAAAACCGCTAGATGTAAACTCTAGAATGGCAGGACTTTTTGCCCTGCTTTTTTTGCTGTTGTATCCCCAGCACCAAAAAAATGTCTGGTAAGCAGTAAGGATAAATAAAAGAAACATAAACACAAGCCTTGTATTAGGAAAGAGCAAGGTGCACTGGAGAAACAAAAGTAGTGTGTGTGACTGGGATGATGCTGGAGTTCACGGAGTCTGACTGAGTCTTAATCCTAAAAGCGGGATGAGGAACCATTGAAGGATTTTGAGTGGAAATAGATCAGATTTACATCTGAAAAGACCGCTGGCAGCAGGGGAAAGATGTTTAAGATAAGACAGAACAGTTGGATTTAGCAATAAAGAAGTTGTTAGTGACCTTGGAAAAATCAGTCTAGGTAGAGAGATGGGGTGACTAATTTAGGGAATTGGAAAGGAAGTAGAACTGGCAAAATTATACTACGCTCAGTAAGGCCTCTCCCTATTCCCCATAAGTCTCCAGGGAAACAGACCAAAAATACACTTGGCTTGAAAAATAACAAAGACATGTTCCCATGCATATTCACACACAGCCGGTTCACCAGTAGATTCTGTTTCTGTTCAAGGATTCTATACTGCTCACCCTGGCACAGAGGGACCCAAGGCTGAAGTTCATCAGCAGTTGTCTCTTGACAGATCCTAGCCTTTCTTCATTGCTGGGGAATGGGTGTGTGGGGATACACAGAGAAGCTGAGATTTGGGGGCATTTCATAAACACAGTTTGTTCCCTTTTAGCTTTACTGGGCTTCTCATCTGGACTATGTACATCCCAGGTCAAGTAGACACACTCCAAACCTACCTCAAACCCACTCACTAAAGATGGTGAAAGGTTTTAGAACAGGACACTTGATTCTGGTGTGACTAGATGCTTGAATTGAACCAAAAGACCTAGGTTCTGCCAGTCACAGTAGCAAACCCATGGGCAAGAGACTTAGCCTTTCTGGGCATCCATTTCCTCTTCTCAAAAATTAAGAGAATAAACACATGTCCTGCTGTGACCAGAGTAGTTAGGTGGGGACAACAACCATGCACCAGCAGATCTAATTTTGCAAGGCTTGAGCTTATATAATTTCCCAAGAAAAAAATATAAATTTAAAATATAGAAGTAGGTACACATGTGAATATTCATTTATGAGAAATTACATCACACCACAAAATTTTTAAAAACTCAAAAATTTTTAAATGATATATTTGTTAAATTAACTGCCTAGGATATCATTATACACTTTTCCTTCTCACTACTTTTTTTTGTCGTATATTATTTCATGGCTTCTTTTACAAGAACAATTTTCTATGGAAAGAACTGTTAGATTATTAAGTCTTCCCTCTTTCACAGTTGATCAAAAATTGTTCCTTATTACTGCTAGTTTAGAAAAGATTCTTTCAGTTTCCCAACTCCTTATTTTAGGTTGGTTGTTAATTTGGGGGAAATTCCAAGCTTCTTTACTTTCAGAGCTCTAAGAAATCAAGGAATTTCACATTGCCTTGTACGGTGACCAATCTTTTATATCTCCCACTTTTTCTGACGATGGACATTCTGCGACCAAACGACTTCTGGCACATTTAGGTCACCACACTGGTAACTCAGCACTGTGGAGGCAAAGGGTATTCCTAGAAGCCATAAAAGACTAGCGGGAACTTAAGCATACACACCAGTTTCAGAAATATATCCCATTAAACTCAAATTCAGAGTATTCTTTGCTCCCAAACGCCTAAACATGCCCACATCCACGCCAATGCCCCCAGATTGGGAAAGTCGCAGCGGAAAGAGACAGGGGTCTTAACAGATTTGGGTCAAAAAATCTTCGTTGTGCTAATTTTATAGAAAACAGGATCGAGTGAACACGTTACTAAGAGCTTTCTCTCCCGTAGCCGGAGAAGGGGCCTGGGCAAGCAAAGGCCAGAAAATGAAGCTGTGTTAGCGTCGCTTCTGTGGTCATAAAGGCCCTTTAAAAGGCGGATCCAAAGAAGAGGAGTGTTTCTCGGTTTGGAGGGAGGCTCCGGCTGGCTCAGACTGGCTTCTGGTCCAAGAGCTCGGGGGAGGCAGGGAGGCCTCGCCAGCCGGGCTCGCGACGCGTGGCAGCCCTTGGCAGCTGCCCCATGCGTGAAGTTGCGCCGCTCCCAGCCAAACCCCATCCAGAGGTCCCGCGGACGCCACTCGCCCTCCTGCGGCCCCCGCGCGACTCCCAGAAGGGGCGGCGACCTCCGTCCCACCTCTGCCCTCCGCAGGCCTCCATCTCAGTTTTCCAAAGGTGCGCGCGCTCCCCGGGGCCCGCCCCTCACTTCCGGCCTGGAAAGCCGTGGGTCCCGCCAGATCTCGCGATAATGCGTGTTCTCGCCCGCCGGAGGTGACCTGGGTTGGCCGCGCCGCGCGGTGCTGGGGTGTCTCCTCTGCCGGTGTTTGGGAGCTTGGCTCTTCGCCCGACCTGTTGTGTAGCAGCACTACGGGACTGCTGAGGTCCGTGGGCTCACTTCAGTCCACCTGGTCTGGTCCCAAAGGCTCCGATCGCGAGGCGGAGGCGGGGAACCGCCTTCTGCCGGGTGTCCCTTGCCTGGCCGCGGCTCTGATCGGGGTCTGCCGCGTGCGGGTGACAAGGACTCGGAAATCCTCGTGACTGCCTGCTCTAGGCTCTCACTGGGTCCGGACGCCGGGCTCTCATTTAATCCCCGTAATAACCCTGAGAAAAAGGTGTGGGTTTTTACCTTCGTTATGCAGATGGGAAAACTGAGCCTCAAAAGAGTGAGAGGAACTGCTGAGGATCACGGAAAAAGATGCAGCCAAAACTCGAATTCAGCTCTAAGGCCTGGGGTACAGCAATTTCTCAGCAGGCCTTTATGTCCCTAGATTCCTAGGGGACACTGTGGGTCAGGTGCATAGGGGAAATCCAGACACTGCCTTTGCTGTGTGACCATGAGCAACTTGCTTAACCTTTCTGGGACTCATACTCTTCAACTGATAGATGGGAGTAATAATAATACTTCATAGGATTATTGTGAGGGTTAGATGTGTGTTCAGGGCCTACTCCATCGGAAGCTCTCAATAAATGGAAACTACTGCTGCTAATCTTTTTATCCCCTTAAGTATTACCCAGTGTTCAGTGTGTAGGAGGTGCTTCATAAGCCATAGTGAATGGTGAATGAATGGAGGAAGAAATGAAATAAGTCTGGCTGGACACCAGGTGGTCCCTGCTTCCAGCCCACGAATTTCTTACCACTGCCCTATGTGGTGCCATCTCAAAAGGCTTGAACTGGAAACTGACTGTTCATCCTCCTCTTCCCAACACAGGTAAGGGTGTGTGTGTGTGTGTGTGTGTGTGTGTGTGTGTGTGTTTTAACTTGCTATTGAAGTAACATACAGAAAAGTGCACAAATCCTAAGTACTTAACTTTTTACAAAATAAACACTGTGTAACCAGACGCGGGTAACCAGGCCCCTGTGGAAGAAACGAAAAGTTACCATCTCCCAGAATCCCCCTAGTGTTTCCCTCTTGTCACTACTTCCCCTGAAAGGGTAACCACTACCCTGCCTTCTAACAGCATAAATTAGTTTTGTCTGTTTCTGCACCACATGCAACTAGAATCATACAGCGTGTGCTCTTCTGTAACTTCCCAGATCTCCATGTGCCCTCACCTTCAGTGGGAGTCTAAGAGGCCAGGTGGAGTTGCCCCCTACATGGTCAGGTCTTCTACCAGATTCCACCCATCTCACCATCACCTGCTGCCTCTCTGCCTGCCCACCAGTCCATGGGACCCTGGCACACCTCTTTCTCCCTAAGATGGGAAAACATCTGCTTCTCGTTCTCAGCTCTTTCATAAGGAGTTCCCACAGCAGAGATGTCTGTGCCCTGGTGACCCTGTCCTTACCATATACCCCAGATATTTTCTTCTCCAGGAAGGCCCTGAGGGAATGGGGGATGGGAATGCCCAGCATCACAGCATTCCAAAGAATACTGTCCCTCTCCAGCAAAACTTCCTTCTCAGGGTGATGAGCTCACCACTCTCTACTGTTCCTCCCTGCAGTCTGGCCTCCACCATAGTCCCCTAGCCTATCACACATGTCTGTTCATGCTAGGGCCCCAAGTGTGGACATGGTTTACTTCCTTTCCGAAAGAATTCCTGAAATTCTTTGGGGGACATGGCTTAAGGGTCTAGTCATGTTACATATGAGGAAGGTAAGGCTCAGAGAAGTTCAAGAGTTTGTCCAACACCATATAGTTCATAAGTGATGAGAATTGGACCTAGAGAGTACCATTTGATGCGAGTCTAGAAGGCTGGGTGTCTGCTAAAGACCACCGTTCAATGAGACTAAAATGGACCAGGCACTTAGATACTTTATCTGTACTATAGCTGGTCCTCAAAATAACTCCAGGAGATAGGTGTTTTTATTTTCACATAGCAGATGCAGAAAGTGAGGTCCAGAGAAATTAACTATTTTGCCTAAGGTCACAAGGATATTGAGGAACTAAGCCAGGATTCAGCCCCTCCCACCCATAGGCTGACCCCAAAGTCTGGCCCTTTCCTCTGCACTGTGCCACACTCAGCAGAGGGGTTTGACCAGTGCAGCTACAAGTGGGCACATGGCTAGGAAAGGCCAGTGGGGGAACATTCCAGAGAGAGCAAAACATACCACAGAAGGGCTTTTTTTGCTCTCAGTAACAAACCACTCCAAAATTTAGAGGCTTAAAATAACAATTTATTATTATCTCCCACAGTCCTATGGGTTGACTACACTCAGCTGGCATTTCTCACGTGGAGTCTCTTAAGCATTTGCATTCAGATCGTGGCTGGGGCTGGAGTTATCTGAAGGCACAGCTCAGCTGGACGTCCAAGATGGCTTTGCAAGTCACGTGTCTGGCACCTCATCCGAATTGGCTGGAGAAGATGGGGCTGGCCAAGTGTTGCTCTCTCTACCATGTGGCTTGCTCAGATCTCCTCACAGCATGGGCATGGTAGGGTCTCAGAGTAGATAGACCTCACACACAGTGACTGGCTTGCCCCAGAGTCAGCATTCCAAGAGACAGAGGCAGCAACTGCAAAGCTTCTCAAGACCTCTCCTTGGGGGCCCCGCAGTGTCACTTTCATAGCAGGCGCTCAGTAAAAATGAATCACAGGGCCCGTCCAGGTTCTGGGGGAGGGGACAATACATAGGTGTGAAGCATGATTTAAGGGTAACCATCCTTGGAGACAAGCTATTATGGGACCAAGGTAGGAAAGGTCAGCTCAGGAAATGGCAGTGCTGTCATGCTTCAATGGAACATGGTGTGAAGGGGGATAACCTGGCAATGACAATTGGTGGCAGATGGTAGAGGGCTTCGGTGACATGCTCAGGAACCTGTCTGTATGTGGATATTCACTGGGGTCTTCAGCTGCCCCGTATCTGAGCCTTCTTCCCCTGTTGGATCCTCCTTAGCGTGAGTCTTAGTGAGAGGTCAGATACTTGCTCCCCTGGCCCCTAGCAGGAAAGTCACAACCAAATCAGTGCTCTTGAACAGGACTCTGAATCTCCAGTAAGTGACCCAGCGGGACAGAGGACTCTTTTTTTTTTCTCCAGTTGGAGCCTCACTCTGTCGCCCAGTCTGGGGTGCAGTGGCATGCTCACAGCCACGGCTGCCTAGACCTGCTGGACTCAGGTGGTCTTTCTGCCTCAGCCTTCCAAGTAGCTGGAACTACAGGTATGTGCCACCATGCCTGGCTAGTTTTTGATTTATTGTAGAAATGAGGTCTTGCCAAGTTGCCCAAGCTGGTCTCGAACCCTCAGTTTCAGGCAGTTTTCTCACCTTGGCTTACCAAAGTGCTGGGATTATAGGAGTGAGCCACAGGGCCTGGCCTCAGGGGACTCTTTATAATTCATCCCAGAAGTGGCAGCAGCAAGTACTCAGGGTGACAGTAACTGTGTGGGAGACAGCCCCACCCCCAGCGCAGAGGTTACAGCTCCTTCATTGGGTTGCTCTTGGGGCAGGACTTGACTGAAATTCTGGCTTCCTAGCTTCTCTTGGCTCCTGCTGCTTCCTGAGCTTGATTCTCGAGGCTTCTTGTCAATTCTGTGAGCTCCCTGATGTTGTCCCAGTAAATTCCTCTTAGACTGAAGTGAACCAGAGTTCATTTTGGTTGTTTGCAATTAAGAACCTTAACTGGGGCTGGGTGCAGTAGCTCACATCTGTAATCCCAGTACTTTGGAAAGCCAAGGCAGGAGAATCACTTGAGTCAGGCCTGGGTAACAGCAAGAACTTGTCTCTACAAAAACAAAAATTGATAGTTTTTTTTTTTTTTTAAGAACCCTAATTGGTACAAAGACCCATTGAAAGCATCAGTCAGAGGAAATGACATGATCAGAGTACTTCATGGGAGAGAAAATCTGATAAAGATGGACTGAAGAGGGGAAAAGAATATATGCCAGTCAAGAAGCCATTGTGACTTTTGTTTTGTTTTGTTCTTGAGTCAGAATCTCATTCTGTTGCTCATTGAAGTGCAGTGATCTGATCACGGCTCATGGCAACCTCAACCTCCTGGGCTCAAGTGATTCTTCTGCCTCAGCTTCCTGAGTAGCTGGAACTATAGGCTTACACCACTATGCCCAACTAATTTTTTGACCTTTCATAGAGATGAGGTCTTGCTATGTTGCCCAGGCTAGTCTCAAACTACTGTCCTCAAGCTATTCTCCCACCTTGGCCTCCCAAAGTGCTGAAATTATAGGCATGAACCACCATGCCCAGCCCATTGTGATGTTTGAGGTGTGTGGTGAACAAGGACACTGTGTGAATGAAGTGAAAGAATAGGTAAATCTTGGTCACTAATTGAATATAGAAAAGAGAAGCGGGGGAGAGTCCAAGTAGACAGCAGCTTCAAGACTCGGAGATTAGGAAAATGATGATGTTACAAAGAGAAACAGGCAAGTCAGAGAGAACTGATTTGGAGGGGAAAGTCGTTCATTCATTTTTTTCAACAAATAGTAAGTGTCTGCTCTATACCAGGCACTGTGCTAGGCATTGAGAAGATAGCAGTGAACAAAACAAAGTCATAGTCCTTAATTGAACAAATACAGACATAAGATAATGAATCTGCTTTAGTTTGTGGTGCCACAAATACACAGCAAAACATGTTTAACTGGCAGCTGAAACTTCAAGAAAGATCCTAGGAAGGAAGGCTGGGCCTGAAACCAGAGATTGGTAGTCATTCCCATAGTTATTTATTCATTCATTCACTTATATGTATTGAGTACCTACTATGTACTCAGTACCATGCCTGGCATTAGAAATACAGCAAAAAAATAAAAGAGAGTCTCGGCTCTCATTGAGTTTCCATTATAGGGTGCAGACACAGACAGTAAACAAACATACAAATATGCCAATTATATGGTGTATACTATGAAGAAAAATAAAGCAAGGTAAAAGTAAGAGAAAGTTTGCTACTTTATATATGATGTTCTGCCAAGACCCCTCTTATAAAGAGATATTTAAGTGAGGTCCTGAACGAAGAGAGGCAACATCCATGTGGTTATCTGAAGGAAATCCATTTCAGGCAGAGGGAATAAGTTCAGATGCCCTGAGGCAGGATAGTGTTTGGATTGTTCGAAGAATTTCCAGGAACCCAGTGTGGCTGAAGCAAAATGAATGTGAGAGAACTAGGAGCTGGGGTGGAGGAGATAGCAGGGACTCAGTCCTATAGGAGTTTGTAAGTCATTGTAAGTACTTTGGCTCTTGTTCCAAGTGAGAGAGGAAGTCTTTGGAGATTTTAAGCAGGGTAGGCACACTACATGGCTGACACTTTAAAAGAATTGCTCAGGCTGCTGTGTACAGAATAGGCTGAGGGGGTATGACAGCAGAAGCAAGGAGAGCAACTGGGAGACAGTTATATTCACTCACGGCAAGAGATGATGGTGGCTTGGATCAGGAAGACAATGATGAAGGAAGTTACATGTGCTCAGACTCTAGCTGTAAGCTGACAGGGAACCAATAGGATCTGCTGATGGAGTTGATGTGAGGTATCAGAGAAATATGAGTCTAATGACTCCACGGTTTTTGACAGGAATAGCTGGAAAAGAAGTAACCATTCACCAAAGAGGGGGGACTGAAGAGTATATCAAAAGTTTCCAGAGTGAGTGAAGCTTTTTCCAGCCTTCCTGCTTACCTGCCTTTCTTTTTTTTTTTTAATTTCACTCAAAAGCCATGATGTGGGGCCAAGCAAGATGAGGCATCCATATGAGGGCAGAGGGGACATTTGGCTGGCATGGGTTATCTAAGCCCAAGATGGAAAAAGACAATGTCTACAAGAGGAGTGGAGGGAGAAGCAGCAGAAATGGGGAACTGGTGACTTACAAAGGGATTCATCCAATAAGAAGAGAGAGGCTAAACAATAGAAAAGGAGAGAAAAAAATAAGTACTGTGGTGTTGAATTGGAATTGAAGGTGAGCGCATTGATTATGACATGGAGAGATCAATAGAAAATAGGGTAGACAGATGATAGATAGACATATGTTTAGATAGAGATATAGAAATACATGTGTATATAATAATACACATATTTCCTGGCACTGTCCATTGAGAAGTCCAGAAGCAATGATACCCCAAGAGCAATGAGCACATCTAGCACCCAGACCTTGGCTTCTACATACCATTCTCCATTAAAAGAAACAAGGATGCTTTGGAGAGATCGCTGATTCCAGGACTATGGCAGAGAAAGCACAAGATGAGCCTGGAACATGTTGCTGTGCCAGAAAGTAAGGAAGTGCTCAAAGAATTATGGTGATAGAATTATGGTGATAGAAGCCAGCTTGGCAACTGGACCAAATCTGGGAAATTTTGAGGATCAAAATAAATAATGAGGCAATGAGGAAAACACTCAACATCTGTAATATTGTTGCCAAAGATGCATAAACCAAATCTCATAATAAGGAAACAACAGATAAACCCAAGATAAGGGACATTTTACAACATAACTGGTCTGTGTATTTCTTAATTGCCATGGCCATGAAAGTAAAGAGAAACCTTGAACACTGTCTCAAACAGAAGGAGACTGGAAAAACATGGCAACTAAATGCAGTGAATAATTCTGGACTGGATCATTTCTTTTTTTTTTTTTGAGTTGGAGTCTCACTCTGTCGCCCAGACGGGAGTGCAGTGGC
>NW_007247742.1:493185-496114 GCF_000164805.1 Carlito syrichta | reverse complement strand
CTTGGAAGGCTGAGGCGGAAGGATCGCCAGAGTCCAGCAGATCGAGGCTGCGGTGGCCGGAAGTGGCCACTGCACTCCAGTCTGGGTGACATAGTGAGACTCCAACTCAAAAAAATAAATAAAATAAAGGGCACCATTGGGCCAATTCATGAAAGTCCAATACGGTGTGGTGGTTAGATAGTACTAATAGATCAATGTTAATTTCCTGATTGTTAGCATTGTATGATTGGTTATGAAACAGTGTGTTATTTGTAGGAAATATATACTTAAGTATTAGTGAGTAATAGGGCATCATGTAGGCAACTTGCTTGTAAGAGGTTCAAGGAAAGAGGAAGTTTATTGTTGTTGAAACTTTTCTGTATACCTTTAAAATTATTTCAAAAGAAAAAGACAGGCTGGATGCAATGGCTCACTCCTGTAATGCCAGCAGTTTGGGAGGCTGAGAAGAGAATCACTTGAGGCCAGGAGTTCAAGACCAGCCTGGGCAACATAGTGAGACCTTGTCTCGATGAAAAATACAAAAATTAGCTGGGCGTGATGGCATGCACCTGTATTCCCAGATACTTGGGAGGCTGAAGTTGGAAGATTGCTTGGCCTAGGAGTGTAAGGCTGCAGTGAGTTATGATTGTGCCACACAGCACTCCAGCCTGGGTGACAGAGTGAAACCATGCCTTTAAAAAAGAAAAGAAAAAGGCAGAGAAAGAGCAAATGAAATTCCTGAGGTAGTGGAGAGTGAGAGGAAGAGAGGAGGACTAGACAGTGGTAACATCAGTCACTGACACTGAGGAGTTGCATAAGTCTAAAGAGAGGGCACTCAATGTGTGGTGTTGCAAAAAGATCAAATAGGATGAAAAAAAGATATTAAACTATTTACAAATGCTATGTATTATTATTATTATTTGAGTTGAAGTCTCACTCTGTCCCCCAGGCTGGAGTGCAGTGGCACACTCACAGCCAACGTAGCCTTGACCTGCTGGGCTCGGGTGATCCTTCTGCCTCAGCCTTTCAAGTAGCTGGAACTGCAGGCATGCACCACCATATCCAGCTAATTTTTTGATTTTTTGTAGAGACGAATTCTCATCAAGTTGCCCAGGTTGATCTCAAACCCCTGGGATCAAGCAATCTTCTCACCGCAGCCATCCAAAGTGCTGTAGTTACGGGCGTGAGCCACAATGCCTGGCTACAAATGTTATGTGCTATTAATCATGGCAGTTTCTTCATATGTGTGCAATACAGTGGAGAATAAATCAGTTATTCCATTCACAAACAATACTGGATGTGCACATGGATTTGGCTTCCATATGGAAGCAACTAACAACGTCTCGACTTCCCTGGGCCTGGAAATTTAGGAGATGAAAACCTGCTCTCACTATAAACCATTACAATTTCAAAAAGAAAATTGCAGTGACATAATTATATTGGCTCTTGTCAGGAGGCCAGGTCTCACAATATCTAGTTTTAAAAGATTTTTTTGGGAAAATTTAGTGTATTCTAATGATATAATTTGGTGCTCACCTGTTGTACTAAAATATTCTGAATATGGAATTATTGCTGTGCCCAAGGAATACATGTTCATTGTAGACAAATGAAAAATGCAGATACACAGAAAAAAAATTTAAGCCACCTATACTCCCATCATCCAAAAATAATGTGCTAGCATTTTGATGCCCATTTTAGATTTTTAAAAATGCAAATCACATCGATACATTTTTGCAGTAAAAGAAGGACCTTGACCTGTGTTATTTCGTATTCTGCTCCCCCACCCCCACCCCCATGAAGAACAAACACTCTCAGTACCTAAATATACTTCAACCGCCTCATTTTAAAGGACGCGGCGAGGAATTCCATCGAGCAAATGGGCGGTGACTTATGTAATTATGTTCCTATTTTAGGACTTTTACGTTGGACACGGAGAGATCGTGCGGCAGAAGCTGCGGTAAAACTAGAAAGGATGGGAGGTCGTCCGACAGCTAGGTGGCTGGGCAAGGTTTTAAACACACTAAAACGGAGGAAAGAGGGTCAGCAGGGCTGCGGGGGGCAAAGGGCCTGTGGGAATGGATTTGGGAGCCACGCGAGGCAGAGGGCGGTGGTATCCAAGTGCAAAGGGCACCGAATGCGTGGAACTTGAGACCCACCCTCCTGGAGCTTGACCGCCCCCTCCCTCCAGCCCCGCGGGGGCGCGCGGTTCAGGCCCGCAAGCTGGTGCGTCGCCTCTCCTTCCCAACAGAGGGCGCTGTGTCCTTAGCAGTTCGCGGTGGGCGGCTCCCAGCTGCCAGCCAGATGTGGGAAGCTGGATGACTAGGAGGCGCGAAGGCTGGCGGGGAGAGGTGGGGAGGTGGGGGGGTCGAAGAAGGGACGGGAGGGGGCAAGGGTGGTGGCAGAACACACCGTCATCGCTGCTCTGTAGACTCCTGGATTACCTTTCCTCGTGGGGCAAAAGAGAGGGACCTCCCACCCAGAGGGGGCGCCGTTTTCTGATTCCCACAAAAGTTGCAGTATCGGCTGGCAGCCGCCCTGGGGCTGTATCAGTAAGACAGAGATGGTTACACCTGGAGGGTCGCGCAGGCCAGGAAAGACTCGGCAGTCTGTTGGCTGGAAAGAGAGCCGGCCTTGAGGACCTGTAACTTTTTGAGTATCCAGTTCTTGACCCCAGACCTGCAACATCCACACCCAACACACACACACACACACACACACACACACACCCTGTGCTCTTTCTGCTCCTGGTGCAATGAGCATTCGAGGAGTGAGAAACTGAAACACAGCAGGAGGAGCCCTGAGTAGGGAGACCTAGAGCCCTCTCCAACATATTGTCTGGAGCGAGTAGTTGGGCTCCAGGACCACAGTCTGAAGCTCCAATGAAGGACCCAGGGCCAGGGAGCCTGCCTCCTTGACCTGCTTGATGTCTCCCACACCCCCCACCCCATCC
>NW_007247742.1:488925-493165 GCF_000164805.1 Carlito syrichta | reverse complement strand
CCCCCCCCAGAACCTGGAACCTGAAAAGGGATACCCCTGTCGCCAGCCTGTCCCCCTCCCCCAGCAGAGCCTAAGGTGGGCGCTGGCAGCAGGAAGCCGAGGAAGAGCCCGGAGGCGCGCAAGCCCCACAGCGGAGCGGTGATTACAGGGACCTGTCCCTCCCGCCCCCGGCTCCCACTCTCATTAAGTCATTTTTTCCCCTGTTGGAAAGTCCCCGTGCCTTGAGCGCAGGGGCTGGGGCGACCGCAGGCAGCTGCCGGCAACCACATGAGAAGTGGGGGTGGGAGAAGAGGAGGGGGACTGCGACTAGAGCCTGGCCACGCTCCAACATGGAAGGCCCCCTGCAAGGGGCTAGCTGAGGGCGTATTAATTCAGGGGGAAGAAAGGAGCTCCCTTATGGCCCCGACCTTGCTTCTCACCCGCGGGGCACTCCTACAGCTCCAGGTCTGCCTTTGAATGCCTCTGCCCTCCTCGTTTTTCCCGAACCTGGGGCCTTCCTTGGACCACTGCAAAGCAGAATGCCAGTGTTCTGATCACATCCTAGCCTAGCTGCCTCTCCTTGACCTTCAGCCCCATCACTGCCTTCTGATCTGTTCGCCACTCTCATTCTCTGTTCGTTCCCTTCCTCCTCTGACTTCTTCCTCCTGCAAGGAGGTAATCTAGTGTGAAAGGTGTTGGTGGCAAAGAAGATCCTCTTCTCTGAATAATTTCTGGCTACCTTCTGTTCCCCATTTCCAAACTTCACCCTTGTCCTCCCCCCAAGCTGTTGACAAGTTCCTCCTCCCATCTAAACTCCATTCTCCTACTTTATTTCAGCTCATTGTCCCTTCCTTCCTTCATTTCTTTCTTTCTTTCTTTTTCTTTCTCTCCCCTCCCCTCCCCTCCCCTCTCCTCCCCTCTCATCTCCTCTCCTCTCCTCTCTTCTCTCTCACTCTTTGAGTCAGAGTCTTGTAGTTACCCAGGCTGGAGTGCAGTGCCACACTCATGGCCACCACAGCCTCCACCTGCTGGACTCAAGTTATCCTTCTGCCTCAGCCTTCCAAGTAGCTGGGACCATAGGCGTACGCCATGCCCTGCTATTTCTTTAATCTATTGTAGAGACGAGGTCTCGACAAGTTGCCCAGGCTGGCCTCGAACCCCTGGGCTCGGGCAATCCTCTCACTTCGGTCTCCCAAAGTACTGGAATTACAGGCGTGAGCCACCGTGCCTGGCTCACTGCCCCTATTTCTAATCAGTATATCGATCCCGGCCTTGCCCTTCAGCCAATACTCATATACCCAGGGCTTCTTGGGCCTCGTTTTGCCACCTCCCATCATCTCCACATCTCCCTAATACTTTAGGACTCTTACCAAGTCCCTTTTCAACTGTAGGATCCAACTTTGGTTCCAGAACTCCAGTCAGCTCCTGACTTTACAGATCAGGTTAGCACATATCAGATCACCATGACTTAACTCACTAGGATATGTCCCCTGCCCTACAACTCAGTGTCCAGCCCCCTGCCCCACCCTACCACCCACCCCTCCCTCTAGAAGCAGCTTCTACCTTATTATCCCAACCCTGATCCTCTATCTCTCATCTCCAGTCTCCCCTCCCCCAGCTCTGTCCTCCTTAAGCCTGGAAAGCAGAGGAGGGTGAGGTCAAGGCTAATGCTGCAGTGGACATTGCTGGGCGTGAGAGCACCCCTGCCCCCATGGCCTCCATTTCCTGCACCCCTTCTCTCCTCCTCCCTGGGACAGGAGGGAGGAAGGGGGTGGAAAACCCAGCCCCCACAGTTCTCTCCTGGGTGAACAAGAGGAAAGGAATGAGGCAGGTGTGTCTGGCTGCTCCTGCCTACCCCTCCTCCTGGGGGACGCTCACCCGCCTGCCTCTGGGGCTGTCTTTTGGGGGATGGGGAGAGAAACCCTGTCCTCCACAGAGGCAGCATTTGGAAGGATCTGCTGCCATATTCACGTCTGGGAGTGGCTGGGATGCAGACAATTGGAGGGGAGGGGCTGAGGGCAAGCTCTTGGGGGCAAAACTCCCAGCGGGTGGGCCTACAGGGGTGCATCACCATAAGATGCTCTCATCCCTCCCCAGGGGCAGGGAGATATGGCACAGGGGTAGGAAAATATGGAGGATTTGTGCAGGCAGACAATTAGGAAAAGGAACAAGTCTTCATCCTTGTCTGGTTCATCAGGAGGGGTGCCATTCTGGAGTAAACTGAGACAGCCTACAGAATCCCCAAGCATGAGCAGCAGAAGGCCTGGAAGAAGTAGGTGAAGTGTTCTTTCCCTGAGATCCTGACCCCATCTCCCTCTCTACGGCCCTTCTCCTTGAGGGTCTGTTCCAGAAAAACATCAGATCTGAGAGCCAAGGAGAATGCAACACTGGGCCCAATCTGCCAGCTCAGCAGTGTCCTTGTGGGGCCACGAGGGAGGGGAGAGATTATTGACCTACTCTAAGGGGCATCTCGATATGGGGATCTGGAGGAAAGATGACCCCCCTGAGTCTAACTTACATACCCTGCATCTCCTGCGTGGACTCAGAGAGACCAGGATCCAGACAGCGAGTCTCCGGGCCCTCCCCCGCCACTGTCTTCCCAGCCGCACCTCCTGGCCCCACCTGCTCCCCGGGGCGCTGGGCTGGGTTGAGCTGGGTCTTGCCCAGGATTACTCCTCTCAGTGCCTCCTGTCTCTGCCGACGGTTGCTGCTGGGCACGGCCACTCGTCCTGGCTTGTGGCAGAGGGCTCAGGCACAAGGTGGGCGGTTAGAGCTCTGGCACCAAGGGCTTTGGATCCAGTCATTTCTCAACATCCCTACTGCCTCTATCCAGTCCAGGCCCCATCTCTGGATTGGAAGATAGTTGATACTTCTCACTGACCTTCCAGCTGACACCTTGTCCCCTTCAGGCAGTTCCCCATAAGGCAATCCATGTGGGAATCAGACCACAACACTCCTCTGCTTAAGACTCTCTAAGACTCCCCTTAAATAAAATCCCAACTCCTTCCCTTGGCCTAGAAAGACACATGATGTGAACTTTGCCCACCCTCTGAGGTCCTCTCCTGCTGATCTGCCCCTTAATTTCTTCAATTACAACAGCCCCTTTGCTGTTCCTCCGGGAGACAGAGATCTTTCTCACCTCAGAAATTTTGCATCCATGTGGCCTCTTGCCTGAACAATCCTCACCCTCAATCTCTGCATGCCTCTCCTCATGGTGCCCATCTCAGCATGGATATCACAACTCAGAGAGGTCTTCCCTAACCAGTGACTTTATCTAAAGGGCCCTACTCCCCACAAATTACACCTAACAGCCTGCTTTATTTTCTCCATGGCCCACAGCAATGTCCCAAATAATCTTGTTTGCATATTTACGTATTTATTGTCCATTTCCCCAGCAAGAATGTAATCTCCAAGAGGGCAGGTGCTGTGCTCTCTTATTCACATCTGAATCCCCAGTGCCGGTCATCCCCCAAAAGAGTGCCGCAAAGAGAGTGCAAAATAAATATTTGTTAAGTGAATGATGAGGGGAATGGTAAAGGGCGGAGACTGTGGGAAAGGGTGTCCTGGGCCTTTATAGAATCACTTCAGTTCAATTATGTTGATTTCTTCTTTTTAATCCTCCTCCCTTTGCCCATCAGCTTCATTCATTACCTCCCACTTCAGGGGGAGGCATGAAAGATGGAGAAAGGCTGAGGGGTTGCTGGCTAACACTTATCCCAGGGTAGGGGGCAGTCCCCAGCCCATCTGAGCTGTCTGCACTTGGGGCGGGGAGGGGGGAGGCCAATCAGTCCCGGAGCCCACAGAACTGAGTGGTGGGGTCCAGACAGGTCTGTAGTGTCCCGTGATCTCAGACTCTCGGAGCGGCGAGATTCCTGTAGGATCACGTGGCCCCATCTCCTCTCGCAGGCGCCAAGTCGATGCTGCCTGGCCAAGATCTCAGAGCCACAGAGGGCCCGGAGCGAGGAGGAGACCTCGCTCGGAGCCCAGGGGACCCCGGGCCGCTCACTTGCAGACGCTGACCCACTCCGTGATGCGGCACTCTTCGCAGACCACGAAGCAGCACCAGTGGAAGCGACAGTGGCAGCGCTCGCTGCGCGTCTGGCGCAGGATGTTGTGGCCGCGGCCGCAGCACATGCTGCCGCAGCCGTCCGGGCCCGCGCTGCTCTTGTTGCACAGGCGGCCCACGGTGCCCGCCGAGTCCAGGCGCGGCTCGCGCTCGCAGAAGTCGGGCGACTTCTCGAAGTAGACCAGGTCGGCGGGG
>NW_007247742.1:488503-488905 GCF_000164805.1 Carlito syrichta | reverse complement strand
GCCTGCTTGATGTCTCCCACACCCCCCACCCCATCCCCGGGCCACTCCCCAGACTCCTGCTCCGGGGTAATCAGCTGCTGCGTGCTGCTGTAATTGGCGGCGCAGACCCGGCCTGGCGGAGGACCGGCGGGCGGCGCAGGGGCGGGCGAGGGGCTTAATTGCAGGGCTTTGACCCGCAGACTGGGCTGCAGCTTCATTGGGGGGAAGGGGACGGGCCTCTTAGCTCCACAGGCCCGGCTTTGGAGGAAGCCAATAGGCCTTCGGATCGGTAATCGGGGTTCCCTTCCCCGGAAACTGGGACTGGGGGTTGAACCCCAGGAGAGTGGGGGGGGGAGATACGGGATGCTTCGGGAGAGCTGCAGGGGGGTGTACAGATTCCAAACTCCCCCTACAGCTCTGGTT
>NW_007247742.1:480621-488414 GCF_000164805.1 Carlito syrichta | reverse complement strand
CCCGCCAGGCCAGGCCCTGGGGGAATTCCCTCCTTCCGGCTCCCCTCCTCTCCTGCCCGCCTTTCCAGCAGCTGCAGGGGGCCCTTGGGGCTGGTGGCTTTTGCTTCCTGAGGGGGATCCCAGATCTTCAGGGAAATTCCCTCTCCTTCCACCCCTGGGGTAGGGGCCAGGAGTAGGGGGGTGCCGGCCCCACTACATCCCGGCCCCAAAGCCTCTGGCCTCCCTCCAGGCAGGGGAAGGGGGTGCAATGAGTCTGAGAAAGCCCTATTCCACACTCCCCCACACCCAACCCTACAGCCCGTTGTATGGAGCCAAAGGCGAGGGAACAGGGGCCGAGGAGAGAGCCCCGCCTGATGTCGGCTGGGATTTATTCTGCCCTGTGCTGAGTACTACGGGTTCCTCTTAGGAAAAGTGAGCTCCAAGAGGAGCCAAAGCTCTACCTGAATACAGAACAGAGCCCAGAGAGAGCCAGGCTCTCAGTCCAGTGAAAGTTCCCAGGCCTCCAAGGGAGATGGTTATGGGATCACAACCTATCCACCCCCACCCAGCTTGCAACCTGCTCTACATCTCCTCCCAAAACCCCTTGCTATTATCCTCACCCAAGACTCTGAGGAAGTTGACCACCTCCTCCCACCCCTCCACCCCAAAAACACACCCTCAGATAGGGAAGGCAATGATCTAATCCAAGTCCTCAAGCCTGGGCAATAGGGCCATAAGAGAGGGGCCCTGCGCCTCCAGGTCCTAAAGGGCTCCAAAGCTTGCATGTGCAGCCTGTGGTGTCAGTACCATGTGGGAACCAGCCCAATGCCTCCCCAGGCTAACAGCTCCAGAACATCTGCTTCCCACAGGCAGCAGCCATTAATTAACCAGTTTAACGAGGAGGAGGGGAAGGAGGCACCATCGGTATGGGCTGGGATGGTAGCTAAGCTTGGGAAAAGAACTGTGTGGACAGGGTAGGCTGGGTGGGAGCTGGACGTGACCTTAGGGTGGGTGTGCCTCAGTTTACCCCGCCTCTAAGCCAAGATGGGAATTGCTGAATCAGCTCAGAGTATTCGTGGAGGAAGAAGATGAACTTGCATGGGCTAAGAGCCCAAGAGAAAGGGAAGTGAGACAGAGAAGATGTTGGCCAGAGTGAGAGGAAGCCAGGAACAAGGCCTGAGCAGGCCAGCCAGGGTCAAAGGAAGGGATGGTGGGGATGGAATCGCCAGGAAAGGAGGGTGCTGGGCCACCATGCAGGCCAGCAAAACATCAGAGTGTAGACTGACACTGCAGAACAAAAGAGCACAGGCTCAGAGCTCAGCTGCCTAGGGATGAATCCTACCTCAACCACTTTCTCACTGGTGGCATCACCTTGGGCAAGTTTCCTGGTCAAACTACCTGGCTTCCATATCTGAACATAGGTTAATAATAGTGCCCACTTCATAGGTAGCTGTAAGAATTAACCAGGCTAGTATGTAGGAAAGTGCCTAACACATAATAACCACTCAATAAATGCAGGCTATTATACTTTCCTTTCTTCTCCTTTTTATTTATTCATGTATCATTTGTTTATTTTTATTTAACTTATTATTTTTTGGAGACAGGGTCTTGCTATGTTGCCCAGGCTGGTATCAAACTCCTCCTGCCTCAGCCTCCCTAGTAGCTGGGATTACAGGTGTAAACCACTGCACCCAGTTTATTTCATTTATGTTTTAATGAATGACCTTTGAGGTGGTGTGAACATTTGAGGATAGGAAGGAAGGAGGAAAGCAACCATAACACAGTTCCACAGTAGTTCCTAGAAACCTCACTTAGCTCCATCATTTTGCAGGAATCTCTCATTCTAGACTGCACAGAAAGGCTGGGCGAGGAGATCACCCAGTCATGGATCGTTAGAGTTGAAGGGACCTTAGGGGAGATCTAGTTCAACCTTCTAGATCTACAGGGGAGGAGTGAGATAGCTACTCCAGGCCTAGACTCCACAGGTCCTGACTGCCCTCCCAGTCCTGTCCAGGTGGTCACCTGAGGATGTACAAGGATCAGGTTGCTTAGCAGGGCACAGGGTTATTTCATCCCTGCATCCCAGGCCCAGTCCAGTGCCTGGCACACAGTAGGTACTTTATGCATATTTGTTGACTGAATTGGGGGGGGAGCAATGGAAAGTTTGCTGAGATGGGAAAGCAATGTGGTCCCCAGAAGAGAGGTAGGCCTAGGGGAAGGGTGTGCCTAGGCAGAAGGCTTTGGAGAGGGCCCAGGGGGCGGGGCTCTCACCTGCCTCCCGACTCGGTTGTTGTGGAGCCTCATGCGCGCGTGGATGTCTCTGTGAGGCTCCCGGGAGTCCAGAAAGTCCTTAGAGAAGCGCTCCCCGAAGCCCACGTCGGGGCTGCAGCCGCCCCACTCCCAGGAGTCCTGCAGGCCGGGGCTGGCTGGGGGTAAGGCCGGGTGTTCCGGGACCCCATGACTCAGGCCCTTACCGCGCTGAAGCGCGTCCAGCTGTAAGCGGTGCAGCTTCCGACGGAAGGCCTCCTCGTCCCCACGCCGGGATGCGTCGCAGCCGCAGGCCCGCAGTTTGCCCAGGGCGCACGCGTTGGACACAGCGTGCACCACGCCGGCTGCCGCGATGGCGTAGGCAAAAGCGCTCTCTCGGAAACCTGCGGTTAGAGACCCAGAAAACACAGACTCTAGAGGGGCCTCGGCAGCCCATCCCTCTGGACCCCCTGCCCAACCTTCTCGTCCACACCGAGGAGAAACTGAGGCCCAGTGGGGGCGGGGAAGGGCCTGGCGCAGGGGCACCGAGTCAAAGAAGGGCAGAAATCACACCAGAAGCCAGATATCCTGCTCACAGGCTCAAGGGGGCAGTTCTCCCCCATAGCCCTCTCCTTTCGCACTCCCTTCTCCTTTTAATTGACATCACCCTTAGCAAGCTCAGAATATGTGTGTCGACATCTCTCCTGTAGGGCAGAAAGTATCTGGTAAACACATTCTTTTTAAGATCAGGGGCTTAATCTATTACCTCTCATGGTGATATCTGTAATTTCAAAATATGCCTGCAGAAAGAAGGCAAAATTTAATCTAAAGAATAAATTGCCAGTGATGGGATCCCAGGCCTCAGGTAGGAGGGTAAGTGGAAGGAGTAGGTCAGCTCCTAATGCTCCCTGCCAGAAGATAGCCTGCCTGGTGTGTGCCCACTTAGGTCCAGCACAGCACCCTCCCAGATGGCCAGATTCCAGAGGCAGAGGAATGAGTCAACAGAGCCTCTCCTTCCCTGTCCACAGGGCATCCCTGAAAGCTGCTGAGAAGTGGGCACCACCCAGCCATCCTGCCTGTGGTCCAAGTCAGCTGAATAGGTGATGTTAGAGGTAAGTCCAGGGTCCTGTACAGGGTCTGGTCTGGCATGTAGTGGTGTTGAACACTGGGAGAGAAGGACAAGTGAAGGCAGATACCTTCCACCAGATATTCAGGAGGCACAAAGAATCTCCCTGACCAAGCCACTCTCAGGGCCATGGCTGGGCCAGCCTGGTCACTGACTTGTTCACGTGTCTGCCTTCTTGGTGCTCCAGTCTGAGCCATCTTCTGGGGATGCCTTAACCTGTGGCAGGGAGATGTATACTTGCAGAGGTGGGTCCAGCTCTCAGACCTGCGGGTACCTCTTTCTTATTATGTGTCTGAGAAAGGACCAGTTTGGAGCAAGTTCTAGTACTAGCCTCTGCCCAGCCTCTGTACCTCCAAGAGAGCAAGCAATGGGAGGAGCTAGGATCAAGAATAGCTTCCACACAGGAAAGAGGATCCACCCGCCATGTGGGCCTCTGTGGGAGAAACCCAGCCCCTGGCAGGAGGCCGATGACCGGCCTTTGGGAAGGCCAGAGTTTCAGAGGAAAAAAAAAAACCTCTGCATCCTTCCATCATCAAAGACTGGGTAGACATGATGTCGGAGGCCTCACTGACCCCAGAGTGACAACAGGGACTAGACAGAGCCCTATCCAATCCCACCCTAATCCTGGTTCCCAGCATCATAGAGCTCTGTCCATCCCTTCTTGTCTAAACCTGGGGGGGGGGGGTTGGGACACGACACGACACGACACAAGCTGTCCAGCAGTTAAGAACTGATCTCTGAAGCCAAGCTTCCTGGGTTCTTGGCTCTTCCACTTACTAGCTATTAATAGCTATGTGACCTTGACCAAGTGACTTAACCTCCCTGTGCCTCAGTTTTTTCATCTGTAAAACAGGATTATTATCTGCCTCACTGTTGTTCCAAGGATTAAATGAGTTAGCAAATTCAAAGTGCTTAGAATAGTGCTTTATTCATAGTGAGTACTACATAAACATTAGCTATTATTGAGTTCTTTCTGCTGTCTGAACTCACTCACTCCTGTGGTCTTTGGGTCATTGTTTTTTGCTTTACCTTTATCAGGTACCGAGTCCAACAGCTCATGGCTCATTCTAAAATAGATCACTTGGAACACCAGAAGGCAGCCTCTCCCTCACTATCTTTTCTTTCCAGCTCATGGCATCTCAGTACCTTTTTCCATAAGGAGCCCAGCTATGAGCAGACAGGAGGGGATGGGCGTTGGGCTGGAGCCTTCAATGGGGTTGCTGGGAATTGGCAGGAGCTGCAGAGGAAGAGAAACTGCTCTGGGGCAGTGGGGCCTAAGGGGAGGAGGGTGGACCCAAGTCCCTTGGTAGTACACCCTGCATTTATCCCTTGCCTTTTATCTGTGGAACTGAGCACTTCTCTTATTGCTGGGGAAGTCATCAGCCTGCTTCTAGGACACATGGCAATACTCAGCAGACCTACAGAGGCAGCCCAGGCCTCAGAAACCACCCCCACACAGACACTACCACCACCACCACACACACACACACACACACACACACACACACACACACACACACACACACACATTTGCAAAAAGAGAAAGCCCAAGGTCACAGAAGTTATGGACCTGAACCCAGACCCAGCTCTCCCAGCTCCCAGGCCTGGTAACTTTCTGCTGAAGGACGTTTGGCTCGAAGGAAGTCCTGAGGCAGAGAAAGAAACCCAGGTAGTCCAGTTTCCAGTTCCTGTGGACTTGTCTGCCTATGGCACCAGGAAAGAGCAAGTGGCTGGTCCAGGGTGTGGTGGAAGTATGTACAGGGCCAACCACCACCTTCCAGGCTCTGTCACATTCAAGGCTAGCATGGAGGAATATGAAGAAATGTAGCCCACAGCCTGCAGAGAACACCCCTACTACATGCAGCTAAAGATGCCTTTCCCCATACTACTCTGTGTCCTCTGACAGCTGTCACAGCCACGTGCAGAGGTGACCAGGCATGGCCTATGTGGCTACCCTCTGTTTCATCCAGGCCTCAGAGAAGTCCAGCCCACTGGGTCTGCCCCCAGCTCCTGTTCAGGGCCCCAGTTTCGGTCCTGGCCCTGACTGTCTGGGGTAGACACAGGCACTGTGCCATCTGGCCAGCTGGAGGGGGAGGGGGTGGGGCCATGGCCAGCTGGGCTGCCCAGAGCAGGGGGGGTGCTCGTTAAGACGCACAATTAGCCACCCTGCCTTTGATCTGGGACAGGGACTGCCAGCATCTAAGTGGAGTCAGCTGCTGCTACAGGCCGCAGCCAATGGCCAGGAAGGGGCTGGGGGAAGAGGTTTGGAGGGCAGGGGAGTGTGGAGGAGAGAGGATTCAGGAGCTAGTGGGAACCAGGAGGGGGTAGAGAAGCCTGAACCCTGCCCATTCAAGTCAAAGAGAGAAGGAAGGGAAGAGATCTGGTCTCCATTCCCTCCGTGTAAATAATCTGAGCGCTGCTCATGTGCCTGGGCAGAAAGAGAGAGACTAGTGTGCATGTGGGAATACTTAGGCGTGACACTGAATGGAGTCACACATTTGTAAAAACAAGGGTAGTGTGTGTGTGTGCGTGTGTGTATATGAGTTTCATTTGTGGACATACTCCCCATTGTTACCAGCTTAGCTCTCTGGGCACACAGTGGGCACTCATATTGGCCTCGCAGCTTGGGAGATAGTATGACAGTGGATTGGGTGCTAAAGTCAGCTGGCCTGCATTTGAGACTTGGCTCTGTGTCTTAGTTTCAAGCTGTGTGGCTAATGACAAGTTACCCAACCTTCCTTAACTTCATTTGTAAAATGAGGATAATAATAGGACTATTTGAAAATCCTAAAGCGTGAATAAAATGCTGTAGAACAGTGCCCAACACACAGCAGGTGCTTAATACATGTTGGCTAATTTATTGGGTATCATTTGAACAATAGAACCATAGATAATCCTGGGATATGAATGCCTGTGCCTCGGTTTCCCCATCTAAGTAACACCCCAAGACCTGGAGACCTAGGCATAAAATCAAGACTCTCTGAGGATGAATTTACAAGGGAGAGGGAAGAAAAATGAGCCAGGACCTTGGGGAGCACAGCCTGGACGTTCACTCTGCTGGTTTCCCTGGGCTGGGAGCCTGGCTGCAGGGCCTCACACCCCCTCTTTCCATCCATTCCAAATGGGTCTGGGCTTTAGGGAGGGCAGAACATAAACTGTGTGAGCACTCCTAGGGCCTGCTTTGTGGCTCTCCCACACTCCCCTCCCTCAAGCCTCTCTCTGACTTCTCATCCCCTCTCACTCCTCAAATTTTCCTCTCGTCTTCACATCCTGAGTGAAAAATGAAGGAGTTCTTGCTTTCTCACAATGAAGAGCTCCCCTCTAAAAGACTCTCTGCCTGGCACCCAGCCCAGGCATCAGCTATCTAGGTCCTCAGTACAAAAAAGCCGGGGTTACCAGTGCCATTGGCACATAGGTCATTGTTGCCAAAGGGTTAGGAAAGCAGCCAGTATGGGCTTTGCAGCCTCTCACAGTTTTTTCTGACCCTGGAAGCCCCATCCCTGTCTGCCACCCCCTACAACCCCCCTCCAGGCTCCAGTGGCACCCTCCCCCCCATACCCTCTCTTTGGCTGGGTAAAGCCCTAGTGTATGCCTTGCCTTCCCAGGCTTGACCACTCCAGGTATGCAAGTGCTCTTCCCCCTCCCTCCTTCATCAGAGCCCCATCCCTTCAGCCCAGCCCATCTAAGGGACGTTGTCAGGACAGTTAGATGACAGTCATATCATTTAAAAAGGCCCAAAGCATCTCCCCCCATCAGTCTCTGAAGCATGGCAGCATCCACATTTAAGAGAATCCCAGTTGCAACCGGGATGAGAAAAGGGGTCAGCACCCTGATATTCCACTTAGGGGAGAATGAGGTCACCTGACCCCACAATGGAACATCCATAGCTTGAAAAGAAGGGAGATTCCGCATGGAAGGAGCCAGACCAGGGGCTGGCTGCCACCAAGTGTGGCCTCATGGGACCCAAATTTAGTTAGTCCTGAGATGGGCCAAGATGGACCAGAAAATGGCCCTGGAGGACAGTGAACCCAGCTGTGGTGTGGAGGAGGGGTGCAGTGGTAGCCAGTGGAGGAGGGGTGTGGCAGCTTTCCTTCCAGAAGCCCAGAGTCCCTTCAGAGGAGGGAAAGGTAGCAATGAGGTGCAAGGTGTCGCAATGGGTGTTGGGAGGCAGGAGCCACAGAGGTAGGTCGTTCTGAGCCCAAGAGCCCAGCCTCCCTGCTGGAGCCTCGGAGCCACTGTCCCACCCCGCCTCGCGCCGGGCGCCTCCCCGTCCTGGCTAGCCCTGGCAAGTCTCCCCCCTCCATCTCCAGCCTCTCCTCCCACCCATCCCCCCAGCTCACCTCCCGCTTATTAAACTGCAGGTGAACCCGGGAGCCCCTGGCGCCCCGCCAGCCCCGCGAAGCTCCTTCGCTCCCAACTCGCCCCCAAGCTTCCAAGACCT
>NW_007247742.1:477450-480262 GCF_000164805.1 Carlito syrichta | reverse complement strand
CGCGGCCCGCGGGGATTAGTTCGCGGCTGCATGCCGCCACACGCGTCGGGCTGGGCTGGGCCGGGTAGAAACAGCGCCTCGGGCGCGCGGGGGAGGGAGGAGGGAGCGCGCGGAGGCGGGGCGGGCGACCCGGGGCTGGGCTGGGGGTGGCTGCGGTGGCCCCTGACTTGGGGGCCCAGGGGATGCAAGCGGGGGTCCTAGTGAAACGGAAAAGGCCCCGGCTTTCTGAGCTCTTTCTGCTGTGGGGCACTTGGAGCCTGACTCCCCCAGAAGCCTCAGGACCCAAGGCTAAAAGGTATATGGGTACCCCTCCTCCTCCACTGTCAACTGAGAATCGTACAAGTCCAAGGAGCCGGGGCAATGAAGTCCCCACAGTGTCCCGTCCAGGCAGCTGAGAGGAGGAGAGAGAGATACCCAGCTAGGCCCATCCCAGAGGCAGGGCTCCCGACTTTCCCGAAAGACCTGAGCCGAGACCTGAGATATCAGGCCAGGAGGTGGATGTAAGCAGAAGTGAGTGACATAACCTCCTGCCATCCCCAGCCCAAGCCACTCTGGGACCCTGGGACACCCAAAAGTCAGAGAAAGGACAGGGTTGCTCCGAGCTATGCGGGGGAAGAGGGGATGACAGGACTGTGGGGCCTGCCAGACAGGAGCCATCGCACACAGGCACACACACACCCAGCTCCTCTGATTCAGCGATAGTTTTTCTGGGGCTGCGAGGATGACACAGAGGCTGGTGGTGTACCCTGCCAGAAGAGCCTCTGCAGAAATACAGATGTTTGACCTGCCCAGGCTTCCCCAACCCCTCCTCATTCTGATTCTGGGTTCTTTCTCACCAACTCTCCATCCTAAATGTGGTTTACCAAGTAGGGGGTAAATAGAGGCAGGTGACAGATATGGATATCTGAGAGATAAGTGGTGTCAGTGGTAGGGCAGGATGACCCAGGAGTCCAGTTGTCAAGCATGAAACCTGCCACACAGCCTAACCTGGAGCCACATCTGTCCCCAGCTGTCTGCCTGCGTGGCCTCTCTTGGACCAGAGAGCAGCGTGGTGGTAGATGGGCACACGGAAGGGCTGCCAGCTTGAGGATGGCTGGGAATAGATTTGGTGAAGTGGGTTAAGGATGACTGGGAATAGATGTGGGAGTGAAAGTGCTGCATGGAGTGGACAGGGGTTAGGGGACGCTACCTCTGCTGAAGATCGGACTCTCGTAGGGGATCTTGTTGCGAGTCTCGAGGCTAGAGCAGTTCCAGCGCTGATCCCGGAACTGGTGTTGGCATTCGTGGATGGCGATCTGAATGCCCTGGATGGCTGAGGCGGCCACGTCAGGGTGACGCACACACACCTCCATCTGCCGCCGGCTCAGGCCCGGCAACGTCAGGCAGACCGTGTTGGCGTTGAGCACGGGCTCCGGGGGGAGGCGGAGGCCCAGGATGTCGTTGGGTGCTGACCTGCAGGCATGTGGGGTGGGGGTGTGGGGGTGGGGAAGTGTTTTGGGGGGACCTTCTAGCAACACACACTCTGTCCCAAAGGCCGTAATCACTTTCTGTTCCAACCCCATCAGTACACTCCTAAACATTCTTTCCTTGACCTCCTCACCATCACCCCATTAACACAACTCACCCAGCTGCACACCCACACAGGTAAACGTGCACATGCGCACACACCACTATGCCTCTACACACAGTATTTTATACATACATCCCCAGACACAGATGCCTGCATACACCATATACACGGGGACCCCAGGAGTTGACTCCCAGAGGCATGCTTCAGACGCTCACATTCATGAAGATACACTTCTGCGTACATTGTGGTGGACACACAAACCTAGAAACACTTACACACATACACACTTCATCAGACATGGTTACAGACAGTCACAATCAGCGGTTCACATTTACAGACATGTTCATCTTAACATACATTGACCCCTGAGGTCTACATTCACACACGGGAACTCACACATGTTAACCAGCAGCCTGTTGGAATCATGGGCTCACTTGATCTTACAGACAGACACACACACACACACACACACACACACACACACACAGCTGTTCCAGCTGCAGTCTCACTGCCTCCACCTGGGCTCTCCCTCCCCCAGTCCCCTCACCTCCAGCTCTGCCTAAGGGTGATCTGCAAGGTTGAGCGAGGCAGCTGGAACTTACTCCCCGGGGTTGGGGTGTGGGTGCGTTCCCCCCACAGGGCCGGGCCTCCAGGCTGGCACTTGTACCCCCCACGTACACCTCCTTCCCAGTTGACATCGTGCTCCTGAGCACTGCCCTGTCTCCCTGGACTGCCCATATCCTGTCACCAGTGCGACTCCCTCCTATGAGGGAGCTCAGAGTCTCAGCTCAGACACAGCTCCTGCCTGTGACCCTGTCCCTCTGGGCTTCCAGGGTCCACTGCCCCAGCAGGAGCACCGGAGGCCCCTGCAGCCCCCCCAGGGTCCCAAGTCTCTAAAAGGGCGGAGCATGAGGTGAGGGCTCACCTGGGCACAGCAGCAGCCAGCAGCAGTAGGAAGAACAGGAGCACCCAGAGCGCGGGCCGCGGCTGGGGCCGGGGTCGGAGCCGCAGCCAGGGGTGAGGGTGGGCGCTGCCCATGGCGCGCGGGCCGTGAGGGGCTGGGAATGGGGGGCTCACAGCCCGGTGGGACTGGCGAGCCAGGGGCGGCCCCGCATGATCGGCGGGGGTCGGGGCGGCTGCGACACACAGCTCCGACTCAGGTCAGGGCTCCCGGAGCAGACGGCGCCCGCCTCCCTGCTCCATGGGGCAGCGCCCCCGGGCACCGCCCTCGGGGGGGGGGGG
>NW_007247742.1:476087-477417 GCF_000164805.1 Carlito syrichta | reverse complement strand
AGAGCGGGCGAACCGGGCACCTCCTGGCACAGGGGTCCGGGGAATTTCCCGAGGCCCCCCTGCGACAACTCCCGGTGCTTCTCGAGGGTAAGGGGGGCCCGGAGGTGCAGCGGGCTGGGGGCGCGAGGCTAGGGTGTCGGGGAGCCCCCAGCGCAGCGCCGGGAGGCTGGGCTTCCGAGGGCGTGCGAGGCGGCTGGGGTGGGGGTGGGGGCGCTGTCTGTGTCCGGCCCCACCGCCGGGAGAGTGAGTGACTGTCCCGGCTCGGGGAGCTCTGCCGCCTTCCCTTTCTCCCCCCCCCCATTTAGTGTCTCAGGGCTCTACCCCACGTGACGTCACGCTGGGGGGGTGGGGGCGTGTACGCGTCCTGAGGCCACTGCGTCGGCTCGGGACTAGGGGAGGGAGCCGCGGTGCCGAGGGCGGGGGAAGGAGAGGTGCTGGGGTCCGCGCAGGCATGTGCGCGGAGACGCTGGGGTGTGCGGGAGGGCGTGTGCCTGACTGAGAAGCAGCTTCTGGGGAGCCCCCCTACCCTGCCCCAATACACACACACCTGCGGGGCTGGAGGGGAGGAGCTGGTCCCTCTGTTTTGCCCCCCCCCCCACCTGAGGAGGGACTTCCCCCGGGCCTGCCTGGTGTGAGGCAGGTGTGGGGTCCTGAAAAGAAACTTGGCAGCCTCTGGTTCTTTCTCTCCTTGGCTGTGTGACCTTAAACAGGTGCTCGCTGCTCCCTGAGACACCCTCTTTCCCTTTGTGAAATGAGTCTAAGGAGACCCACCTCATCTAGTCAGTGAGCCAATGGAGGCAGAAGTGCCAGGCGGCTGGCAAGTGCTTGTTTGAGAGCAGAGTACCCTCGGATGGCACACCCTGGAAGGAGGGATGAGAGAGCCTTTTCGTCCTAGAAGTGGACTTTAAAGCCATTTGATTTAACCCCCTTTTATTTCACAAGAAAATATCAAGGTTCAGAGAGGGTCATGATTTGCTCCAGGTAACACAGCATTTAGTGGAAGAGCTAGAACTGAACCCAGTTCTGACTCGCAGTGCAGCAGTTGCGGCCCCAACACTGAATGCTGCCTGCCTGTGTCTGCCAATGCTCCATGTCTTGCCCTGGCCCTGCCCAGGCTCCCCCTGCACGTGGTCTTCTAGGAGCTCCCCAGCACCAGCCTCCTTGATCAGGCCCACTCCTCTCTGGCATCCCTTCCTGTCCCCCCACCCTAGCTGAACACGGAGCCTCTCCTCAATATGGTACAAGTGACCGGGCTCGGTGGCTCAGCCTGTAATCCCGTGCCTTTGGGAGGCTGAGGTGAGTGGATTGCCTGAGCCCGCAGGTTCGAGAC
>NW_007247742.1:469584-475582 GCF_000164805.1 Carlito syrichta | reverse complement strand
GCCGGGAGCGGCCACTGCACTCCAGTCTGGATGACAGAGTGAGACTCCAACTAAAAAAATATATATATATATGGTACAAGTGTGCTGGACCCAGGTAAGGGCCCGAGAGCCAGAGGGAAAGAGGCTCTAGCTTCTTCTGGTGTTAGCCTGGGCCCTGATAGGGAATCCTACTCCTGCTGTGGCCTCAGCATCCTCCTCTGTAAAATGGACACAAGCCTTCCATTCTAGACACATGCATCCCTCCCAACCCACGGCCCCCTCTCTCTGAGGAGAGCCCCTCCTGGCTCAGGGACTGAACTGCCAGAGCCTCTGGGCTCAGAGACAAAAGGGGCCCATTCCTGGAATTGCCCATCCCTGGGGAATTGGAGCAGAGGGGTGGGGCCTTCCTTGTCCCCAGACTGTCAGGTGGTGGGGGCGGCCTGAGCAACAGCAGGCTGCCGGCATACCCTCCCTCCTTCCCCCATCTCTGCCGGCAGCCACCGCAGCTGTCAGGAATTAAGGGCTTGAGGCTGCTGGGGGTGGGGGTGGGGCTGTAGGGGGAGCAGTCTGGCCGGACTGCAGGAAAACAGCCGGGGGCAGGAAGCGGACTGCGTCAGCCAGAGCCTTATTTGACCCTAGCCGCCCCCTGCCCTCCCCACTCTCCCCCACCATGCTGCAGGGACAGCTCGGGACAAGTCTTTGGGAAGGGGATGGGTAGGACCAGACTCAATCTGGGAAGGAAGTCTGAGCCCAGGATGGGAGAGGGCACCAGCTGGCTCGAGAGTCGTGTTCTCATTGGCTGTTGGGGAAACTGAGGCCTAGAAAGGATTAGGAACAGGCCCCAAGTGACATGAGGAAGAGCTCCATAATCAGGTTGCAGGCCTCTTTATGCCCCATCCAGTGCTTACACTAGCATTTCCCACGCTTGATGTATCTTATGTGTCCCCTGGGACAAGCCATTGTGGGACATACTGGTTCCAGGCCCCACGGAGCAGAATCCGCCTGTCCAGGAACAAGGCCCAGGGTTTTGCATTTCTAGCCAGTATCCCATGAGATTTGGGGGGGCTCACCTTTGGGAAATGCTGCTCACTTGGTTGAGCAGCTAATTTATTTTACTTTGGCCTTCTTCTGACCAGGGAGGATCTCTTTGCTCCTGCCTCCACTGTTCACGAAATATAGCGATGCAAGAGAGAGAGAAAACCTTTCCTTTGAAAATCCCTGGAGGCAAACAGTGAGTCCCAAGGCTTGCAGTGGGGTATGATTCTGGCCTGGTATCATGATGGCCTAGGAGTACCCAAGTCTGGGGCAGCTCTTCTCAGTCCAGGAAGAGGAGAGGAGGGCAGATGTAGACACAGGACCTGGGAGTAGTTGTAGATGAAGCCCAGAGAGAGTGTCTGCCACTAGGGCCCCAGCCCCATATGACCCACCCCATGGCCAAGCCCCTATCAGCAGACCCTAGTCCCCGCCCTGGCCCTGCCCTGGGCCCTGGCCCTAAGCCCAGCCCCAGCCCCCGCAGCCGCCGCCTGAGACCACAATTACAGGGGCCACTGAGGGTGGGGGGAGCACCCAGGATGAAAGGCAGCTCGGAGAATGGTTCCAGCTGTGGCAGCTCTGAGGAGGTCACAGGGAAGGAGGGCTGGGGAAGACACCAGGGTGAGAACAGGTGGGACCCTCATGGCCCCAGCATCGCCCAGTCCAGCCCAGTTCAGTCCTGATTCTCAGCTGGAGAAGTTTATCTTGGTGAAGAAGAGAGGGAAGAAGCCCCAGACCTGATAAGGGGGCTCTTTGTCCCATTCTCCAGCCCTCAGGATCACCGCCCCTCAGCAAAGTAAGGGGGAATCACCTGCTGCTTCAGTCCCCCCAAACTCCTTGTAAGTTTGGTCATTGCGGGGCAAGGGAAACATTCCCTGAGCCCTTGGCCTCAGGCTGAGCCTAGGCCTCCTCCCCGGCCTCCTCAACTCATCTTCCCGTGTTCCTCTTGTTCCTGATGTGGTCATGCACACATCTGGGGTGCCTCTGTGCACCTCCCCCACCTCCCAGTTCCACATGTCTCCCCCACCACTCAGCCAGTGGGGGACCGTGATGGCTCAGACTGCCTGGGGCTGAGCAGCTGGGTGAGCAAGGGGGATGGTGGTGATGCGGCACGCAGAGCTCTGCTTCCGGCCCTCTTCCCAGACAGCATTGCAAAAGCAGAGCCATCCCTGAACTCAAAGAGACTGGGTTAATTGCCCCAGGCACGCCTCCTGGGCCATCACTCTCACCCTTCATACAAGGCAGTTCCCAGACCCCTTTGGGGCTTGGTCATAGACGATGGACCACTAACATGTGGTCAGCAGCTTAACGATTGGCACACACTCCCACAGTGAACTAAGAAGCTATCAAGCACCCCTATTTGGTGACAAGAAGACAGGGGCTCAGACAGGTTAACTGACTTGACCAAGATCAAGCTAGCAAACGAAACCTTTTACTGTACCATGCTACTTCCTCTGAATTTCTTTTAACCTGCTTGGAGTGGTATCAGTTCATGCCACCGTCCCAGTTTCTCTCTTTGGCATCATTGGAGGAAGATGTCCAGCATTACCCACCCCATCTCATTCCCCAGGACCTGGCAAAAGTAGAGACTGTGAGGCTGGCTTTCCAACCCCAGGTCTGGGCCAGTCCAGAGGTCCCAGACAGTCTGGAATCCTAGGAGCTTGACCCAAGCTATCCATAGGCCTCCTTGCTTCCTTTCAGTCCTACCTTCTCCTGCCCACTGCTCTCTGCAGGTCTGTCACGGGCTGTTAACAGAGAAGCTGGGCTCTGCATGCCCCCTGGTGTTCTTTGTGAGAAGTGCATGATTTCTTTCTTTCTTTTTTAAAGTAAGCACGGAGCTTTGGGAGAAGGCAGAGCTGTGAATATAAACCCTGCCCTCAAGGGGCTTTATTTCACCTTTGTGCTGCCCACAATGGGTCCTAGTATCTCGCTCGGTAAGCTAACAGTTTCCTTTGGTCGAGGCTTTCTGAGTCTAAATTCTCCATGACTTCTCTGAAGCCCAAACTTTTGACCTGAGGGAGCCTGGAGGAGGCAGAAAGGAAACCCAGATGCCCCATCCTTCCCCCTTCCCCCCGATACCCCTCCCCATCGTGAGCCTTTGGGACTGAATCAGGCTAGGTCATCGAGTGAGTGCAGGGGCTTTGTGGGGGTGTACTGGAGGCCATGGTTAGGGTCTATCACTGCCCTTCCTTCTGATTCATTTGAAGAACTCTACTTTCCTCTCTGTGTTTCCATATTGCCTGTGATAGCGGAGCTGCCAATCTCAGTTATGGTAGTACATCTCCCTGGACACTGCTATTGGTTCAGGGATAGACAAATAACCAAGCTGAACTAATCAAGGTCCTCCTTGGGACTTCTGCTGGAGAGAAATGGGAAGGCTATTTTTCTTCTTCCTCCTCTTCTTCTTTCTTCCTTTCTTTTTTTTCCCCCTTTGACAGGGTCTTGCTCTGTCATCCAGGCTGAAGTACAATGGCACGATCATTGCTCTCTACAGCCTGAGACTCCCGGGCTCAAGCAATTCTGCTGCCTCAGCTTCCTGGGTAACTGGGATAACAGGTGCACACCATCATGTCTGGCTAATTTTTTTATTTATTTTTTGTGTGTGGAGACAAGGTCTCCCTATGTTGCCCCTGCAGGCCATTCTTTTTTGGATTTAGGAATGCAGGAATAGAGCTGTAAGAATGGAGGCAGTATTCAAAGAGTTTGAGAAGGAGAGAACAAGGAGAGTATGCAGAGAGACAGAGATCGGAAACAACAGGTGCAGAGGTGAGGGACCAAGGAAGGAGATGAGAGACTGATGACATCATGTGGGCTCCTTGGTTCAGCTACACCTAATTTCACTTACCCCTGACTTCCCAAGTATAAGAGGCATTCGTTAATTCCCTGTGGCCTCAGCTAAAAGTTGGGCATTTTCATTTGCAATCAAGGCCTGCCCAATACCTGCAAAGTATCATCTTTCTATCCCTATTCTCACAGTAACTACCACTTATTAAACATAAATTTGACATAAATTGTGTGTCAAATGCTATGCTAAGTGCTTTTCATATCTGAAAAAAAGTCCTCCAAACAATCCTCTGAGGGCGTGGGCTGGATTACAATGCTGCAAATTCTTTGCTACTCCTCCCATCGAGAGGTGGAAAATCTATTTACCCTCCCTTTGAATTTTGGCTGGTTCTGAGACCTGCTTCAGCAAATAGAGAGTGACAGCGATGCAATGTAACTTCCAGAGCTGGACCTTAAGAAGAGACTTACAGCCTCTGTAAGGGTTTGGCAAGGGAGCCCCCAGAAGCAGACACACTGTTGTGAAACACTTGCTCTCTGCTGAGGAAAGCTCAGGGCAGGGTGGCAAGATGAGCAGGTCTGGCCCCGGGAACTGGGAGACCCAGCCAGGACCATCTGCAAACACTTAGAAGACAAGTGTTCGGGTTGCTTCAAGTTTGGTACACTCTCTTTTGAAAGTCAGTCTTGTGTAAGAAGTCCAACTACCCTAAGGCCACCATACTGTGAGAAACCCCAGGCTAGCTACATGGAGAGAACAAGGACATTGGAGAAGCTCTGAGGACCTAGACATGTGAGTGAGGACTCTTGCACTGTCTCCAGCCTTCAGCCTCCAGCCCCGTGAATGACCCCAGCCAGTGGTTCTGCCATATGGAACAGACCTTCCCAGCTGAGATCTGACAATCCATGACAAAAAATCCTGAGAGGTAATTACTTTGGGATTGTTTGGTGCAGCAATGGATAACTGAAACAGGGTAATATCCCCATTGTGTAGGTAGAGAAACAGGTTAACTTGGCCTATGTTACAAACTTTTTTTTTTTTTTTGAGTCGGAGGCTTATGGCCACTGCAGCCTTGACCTGTTGAATTCAGGCGATCCTTACACCTCAGCCTTCCAAGTAGCTGGAACCACAGGCATGTACCACCATGCCTGGCTAATTTTTTTATTTATCGTAGAGACAAGGTCTTGCCATGTTTCCCAGGCTGGTCTCAGACCCCTGAGTTGGTTCAACCAATCCTCTCACCTCTGCCTCCCAAAGTGCTGGGATTACAGGCATGAGTCACCACATCTGTCTGTTGTAAACTTCTAAATGGCAACACCAGCTTCCAAGCCAGAGCTCATGCTTTGTCCTACATACCTGGATGGGGAAATCATTCCCTCATTGCAGTATTTGGCCTGGAGGAAAGATGGGGGTTCTGAATCCCAGCAGTTAGGTTGTACCTGCTCCCATTCTCTCCAGAGGAAGATGGGAGCATAAACTTCATCCATGGAGAACCCAGAACTGCCTCTGTGACCCTTCACCCTCACCATCAGCTTCCCAAGAGAAACCAGAAGGAAGGACATGTTGTTGAATGCCAAGAGAAACCTCAGGACACACACACTTCCTCGCCCTTTAAGTGCGATTAGAAATGCTGTTCTGCACAGTTTTTCATCATCAAAGGGGATGGAGTTAGTTTTGATGGTAACAAAATCTAGTGTTGTTAATAACATTTTCATCACATTCTACAGTTTACAAAGTGCTTTAATCCTATGGGCTTGGGTAGCCCCAAAAGTCTATTCTTGAATTCCCTGGGCAAAGGGGGGTGTAGAGCCAGACACAATCCCCTAAAACATAAGATCATGGTTTGTGTGAGAGCCCAGCCCACCACCAGGGGCCTCTGGTCCCCCTTTTCCTAGACCCTTTCACTCTGTCCCTTTAAAGGGGAATTGCTAGTTCTCCCCCAGCTTACAGATTCAGGCCCTACCTGTGTGACAGAGTGAACAAGAAGGGTGGCAAGGGAGGGATATAGGGTTTCCAGGGGAGCCCAACACGGTGGTGGTGAGTGGAGACAGGACCCAGGGTGATGACTTCTGAGATGCTCCCCTCCCTTTACATGCTCCTTCAGGAGCTTGGTCCTCGGGCAGCTCGCAGGAGACCAGCCTCCCCCCCAAACTGGGGGTCCAGCGCTATTGGTTTAAATATCTTTATTGAAACTCAACTCACCCCCCC
>NW_007247742.1:463783-468707 GCF_000164805.1 Carlito syrichta | reverse complement strand
GCTTCTGCCAGCAGGTGCGCAGCGCGCACGAGCCGGACAGCCCGTGGCACTTGCACTCGGTGCGCGTGTGGCTCCGCACGGCCTGCGGGGAGCAGAGGGGCGGGGACGGGCGGGCATGCGGAGCGGGGCAGGGCCCAGAGGACCGCCGGAAAAGAAGATTGCGTTTGGGGGTGAATGGGAGAGAGGAAAATGCAGACCAAAAAAAAAAACAAGGAGAGAGCGAGGAGGGGAGGAAGAGATCAAAGGAAGGCCAGCTCAGAGAGGAGGAGCAGGAGGGATGAGAAAGATGGAGATGTAAGAGAAGTAGGGAGTATGGGGGGGGGGGACGGAACGCGGGGCAGAGATTCCAGGGTCAAAGCCAAGGGGTGGGGGAGAAAGCAGAATGGACGGCAGGGGTGAGATTCTCTCCGGAGGAGGTGACAGCTGTTTCGGCCTAGCACTCCTGCCAACCCGGCCCCCTCATTCCTGCCCCTCACGGCCCCAGGCGGGGCTGAGCAGAGAGGCAGAGCCAGCCTCCTGGGCGTCTGTCTCCGCCACCCCTCCCCAACCCTCTCGACAGGTATGTGGGCCTGTCCGGACATTCCTCTTTTGGGCCCCTTCCTCCCACCCTGCCCAATGCCTCAGGCCAACACCTAGAGGACACAGGATGTGTGGTGGTGGCGTAGGTCCCTAGAGAATCCTAGAACTGAGGCATAGGGTGCAGAAGGACCCACCGTGAATGCACTCCTGAGAAGGAACTCAGGAGTCCTCCCCTGTGTTTGCTATTTGTGTCTGAAGCTGAGGTCTAAGAGTCCCAATCCTGCTAGAGATTTGTGGGTTAGGTAACCCAGGGAAATCACCTCTGGGAGCTCAGAGTCCAGGGGCCAATTCGACTTACAGACCTGTGTCCTGCTCCCACTTCATGGCATCTCCCCTACCTCACTCCTGGACCCATCTGGGGGGGGGGTCCTTTGCAGAGGGGAGGAGGAGGCTTCCATGACTCTGAGCAGGTGAGACCTGGTCTGGGGCTGCTGGACAGCCAGTCGGCAAAGCCCACCATACATCTCAGCTGCCCCGGCCTCCGCCTGACCCTCTCCTGCCTCCACCAGGACCGGCTCCTTGTCCCCACTCCTTTCCAGGCCCATGGCCCCTCAGGCCCGTTCTAGCTCTTTCTAGGCCCCCCTCACTCCCCTGGCTTCCCTCTCCTCAGGCCCCAGACCTCTCCCCAGCTTCTCTCCCGTCTTTCATCTCCAGCCTTTGTCTCTCTCCCCTGCCCCTGCCCTGATCCAGACGTCTACCCACCCCAAAGCTTGCTTCACCTATCCTGTCCCAGAACGATACCCTCCCCACCTTGGGTCCCTAAAGGCCCCCAGTTCTCTTCTTTGAGTGTTCCCTCCCCACTCTGCCCACTCTATCACCCAGCATCAGGCCCTCCCAAGCTCCCAAGTGACCCCCTCTTCTAGGCCGGCACCTCCCCTCCCACATGCCCATCCATGCTCCCGACCAATCTTCCTGAATGCCCACCTGTGCCTGTTAACACACTCCTACACCAACGCATGCTCACTCGTGCCCACACTTTCACTAACACACTCCTGCACCCATCCACTCACTTCCACACACACTCTTGTACTCTCCTGCCCATACCCACCAGCCGGCCCGCCTCGTTGTTGTGCAGTTGCACCAACGCGCGGATGTCCCCTCGTCCCCGCTTGTGCCGTGCATCCATAAACAGCCTCGACTTTTCGTCCCCGAAGTCCACATCGTCGCCACAGCCTCCCCACTCCCAGGCGGCGCTGCCTTCCAGGGAGCCGGCGGAGCCTGGCGGTCCAGGGGTGCCCGGCAGGCCAGAGGGCCGAGGCGGGGCCCTCCCGCGGGGTGCCTGGCAGCCACACTGCAGCAGTTCGCCCATGGAACAGGCCTGCGTGACCGCGTGGCTGGCGCCTGCTGCCGTGATCGCAAACACGAAGGCTGTCTCTCGAATGTCTGCGGATGAAGGAAGGGACAGTCAGTGCTTGGGATCCAAGGGCTGCCTAGGGCCTGCAGTGGGCAGGCCACCGGGAGGCGCCTGGGAGGCAGGGTTCGCGCAGAGTGCACAGACACCAGCAGCCTCCCCAGAACGAGTCCCCTCTCCTCTAGTCCCCCAGGGTAGAAAGTAGCCCTACTCCCAACCCCTCCCGACACTGACCCTGCTGCAGGATGCGCCCAAAGGCCTTGCTGTGGCTGGAGCAGTTCCAGCGGCGGAATCGGAACTGGAACTGGCACTCTCGCACCCCAAGTCGCGCACCCCGGGCTAGCTCCGCCACCACTTCTGGCTCTGCCTGGCACAGCTCAGCCTGCCGCCCAGCCAGCCGCCGTGCCTTCCTGCAGATGCTGGTAGGGTCCATGACCAAGGGGCTGCCCACGGCCCTGAGGAGCAGAGAACAGCAGGTCAGGGTAAGTATAGCCAGACACAGGGCTTGGAGTGCAGGTGAGGGAGTCCAGCCTCTTGCAGCCCACAGCCAAGAGCTGTGACACGCCTCCCCAGCTGAGCTGGCGATTGTCCTGCCTGGTTCTCTTACCACTCCATGTCTGTGTCCCTCTTGACTAGAGTCTAGACAGAAAATTGCTATAGAGTAAGGATTCAGTCTTATCCTTCCATGTACATCTTCCTTAATAAATCTTTATAGGAATTTGTCTCAAGGTGAAAGCCTCTGGCACTGGGTAGGCCCATGCTAAGATTCAACAGGCCTAGCCCAAAAGGGAGACAAGGGAAAAATTAGCAGAAGAATGATCAAGAAGGCTGTTAAAGAAAAAAAAAAAAAGCGTGTGTCATCAGCACTTTAAAAAGTAGGTAGTATCACGCAACAATACTATGATCCTAGTGGACCACAAGCTGACTATGTGTCAGCTGAACAGCCCTGATGAAAGGTAGGAGTGACGCCTGGAAGATAGAACACCATAAGATATTAGAGTGGGTGGGGAATGGAGCCTCTGAGGAAATTCACACTCCCTTTCTAGCCCACGTTACTCCTTTCTGTAAAATGGGGGGAGGGGATGGACTTTTATCTCCAAGGTGGACTCTCCCACCCTGATACCTTCTGTTCACCTGAGGTGGGAAGCAGGAGGAAGGAGCTGGGGACCAAATCTTGGAAGCATTGTTGGAAGCAGGGGACATTGACCCTTCTCCTGCTCCAGGGTGTGTGGCCTTCCCAGAGCACACGGGGGCGACATAAATGATGGGGTGGGGTGGGGGGGCGTTACTGTTTGGCTTGGTGGGTGAAGACCTCATGGGAAGTTCCACCCACTTTCAGAAATACCTCCACTTCCAGCCTTTACTCCACCTGATGAGAGAGCTGCCATTTGGCTTCAGCACAGCAGATGCCTGAAGGGTAAGTCAGCTGGAGAGTCACGCCTGGGGGGACTTCCTGCGTCAGAGGGATCCTATTTGAACGCTTAGCTGGGATCCCTGTCTTGAGGGAATGAGTGGGCAGAACACTTGGGAGCAAAGGGTAATTTGAATCCAGTGAAAATCCTTCAGAGGGCAGAAAAAAACTTGGATGGGGAAAGGGGTAGAACACATGGAGGAGAATGGTAGCAAGTGGTGCCAAAGGTTAAGGTGGCCTACTTTTCAGTTTTGCTTTAGCACACATCCGCCCCACTGTCCCCGTTTGCCCCTCAAGTACAGGCTGCCCAGGCATGTTTGGCCCCACAACAATGAGATGTCATGATCTGAAGTGGCAGCAAAAGGAATTTAGGTCTTAAGGTAGAACTCTCAACACGGAGGAACAAGATGCTTGAAGAGGTGGTTGCAGGAAGATGTGTAAACTCAGTCCTTCATAGTCTGCGTGTGTGTGTGCGTGTGTGTGCGCGCACGCGCACGCGCACACACACACGCACACACACACTCAGGTGCTGTCATTACCCCTACCCAAGTCATTCAGCAACCAGGTCTCTCTCCTCAGTAAAGAGGCTTATAGCCCAGATCTTCCTTCTAGTGTGCGTGGGACATGCCCAGCACCGGCCACCACCCTTTTCCATCCTAGAGGGGTGACACGGATGGAGCAGTGGACAGGGGGCCCGGATTCAGGCCGCCCAAGGGGGTTCCCAGTGGCCCAGTGACCCTCAAGCATTGATCAGTCCCTATCAATCCTTCCATCTGTCTACCCTTCTTCCACCCACTTATCCCACCTCACTCTAGAAAGGCCCTGAGGCAGCTTCCAGCATGCTTATGCTGAGGTCAGTTGATAAGACTATGAGATCCTTGGGAGTTAGGACTGTCTTATTTTTCTTTGTCTCTCCTGGCATAGTGTAGGTACTTAATTCATATCTTCCCCCACCCTATGCCAATTTTATTTTTGAGTTGGAGTTTCACTGTCGCCCAGACTAGAGTGCAGTGGCACGCTCACAGCCACCGCAGCCTTGAACTGCTGGGCTCCAGTGATCCTTCTGCCTCAGCCTTCCAAGTAACTGGAACTACAGGCACATGCCACCATGCTGGGCCAATTTTTTTATTTATTGTAGAGATGAGGTCTCACCAAGTTGCCCAGGCTGGTGTCAGACCCCGGGCTCAGGCAATCCTTTCGCCTCAGCCTCCCAAAGTGCTGGGATTACAGCCTGGAGCCACTGCACCCAGCTTGCCAATTTTTATTAGGAAAAGTTGTATATTATAAATTCTGTGTTATATATGAATAATGTGTGTAGTATATTACACTTCAGTGAAGACCATCTCATACGTGTTTTTGAGTAAATGAATGAGGCATCTGAGGAGAAGGTCCTCACTGGAACCCAGGACCCCCGTCCACATATTATTTCATGACTCCTGATTCCTCAGTCATCTTCATTTCTCCCACCAGGACTCAGAGTCCTTTGCAGTTGCCGGGCTCTCCTTCTGCCACTTGCATGTCTGACTCTACCTGGGATTCTGGGGCTCTGTAAACTCATCTCCCCCACCCCCCACCGCCCTGTC
>NW_007247742.1:460819-463735 GCF_000164805.1 Carlito syrichta | reverse complement strand
GCGCCCCCCCAACCCTGCCCTCTCCTAACTCCCTACTTTCCCAAGGTTGACTGGCCTTATCTTCCCAAGGTTACTCTGCCCCATCCCTTTCCTCTCTGCCTCCTCCCCTAGGAGAGCAGGAGGGAGTGAGGACAAGTAAGGGAGAAAGGCAAAAGCCTCCTGATCTTGTCTGCTTCCCAGGGGTTGGAGATAGAAGAGCCATGAGGAGTGTAAAGAGCAGGGCCCTTCGGGAGGTGGGGCTGGCCCTTTGCAGGGTTGAGGGGCTGCCCCTGAGTCAGTTTCTGGGCTGGGTCTGGCCTCCCAGGCTGGCTGGCTGCCTGGGAACTAGCTTTGTTTACAAGCTGGTCAGGAGGAGGGATGGGCAGTAGTAGCAGTTAGAATCCCAAGGGACTAGCTTGTTCCCTGCCCGCCTGTCCTTGCTCTCATCTTAAATACATAGGAAATGGAACGCCACAGGGGTGTGGCAGGGGGCACTGGGAAGAACACCAAGCCTTGCTTCCAAGCCTGCTTTCTATCAGCTCTGTGTGGGCTGAGCCACTCTGAGCAAGTCAGTTCCCTTTGTGGACTTCAAGAAAATGAGGCGTTAGCATGAGAGGTTCACATACCCCCTCTAACTTTAATATTTGACTCTACATCAAGAAATATCTCCCCATCTTCCCTCTCCCCCTTACCTTCCTTCCTTCCTGTCTGCTTTCTTAGGGAATGAATTCTGCTTTTGGGCCTCCGGCTCAATGCTGGCCTGGGATCAGCCCAGAGAAGATGTGCCCCTTTAGGGTAATTTGCTTGTTTGGGAGTCTGAAGTGAAGTGGCAGTAGGAAATATTCAATCCTAGTCTGGGATCCTAGTCAAACAGCCATTCCTGGGCATAGAAAAGAATGGTGCAAGCCCTAAGAGAAATCAGTACGCAGGCTGGGTACAGTGGCTCACATCTGTAATCCTAGCACTTTAGGAGGCCTAGGCAGGAGGATTGCCTGAGCCCAGGAGTTCAAGACCAAACTGGGCAACAAAAAAATCAAACATAGCAAGACCTCTAAAAATTATAATAATAAAATATTAGCCAAGTTTGATGATGTGTACCTATAGTCCCAGTTACTCTGGAGGCTGAGGCAAAATAATCATTTGAGCCCAGGAGGTTGAGGCTATGGTGAGCCATGATCCTGCTGCTACACTTCAGCCTGGGTAACAGATCAAGACTCCAACTCAAAAAAAAAAAAAAGACATCAGTATCCAGATAAGAAGAGACAAGGCTAATGTTGCCTTGGCCTGCACAGAAATCTCCTTTCCAAGAACCATGGCAGGTAGGAGCAATAGCCCAGTGAGATGGCAACAGAGACTGCCAGTTCCTACTGGCAACATCTGTAGACCTAAGCCCTGGAGGCTCCAGGGTTCTGGCCTAACCATCTCTATATTCAGAGGGCCAAAGAGAATGCCAGAGATCATCCAGTCCAGCCCCAACCACCTCACCCTCATTATGCAGATGAGCAATATGAGAAGGATAGTTAACAGTCCTAGGCCACTGGTGGAGATCCTCATCGCCAGAAAAAGTAGGTGAATCATTGTTATTATTATTAGTATTTTGAATCGGAGTCTCACTCTGTTGCCCAGGCTGGAGTGCAGTGGTACAATCCTGACTCACAGTAGCCTTGACCTCCTGGGCTCAGGCAATCTTTCCACCTCAGCCTGTGGTGGCGTGTGCCACCACATCCTGCTAATTTTTTTATTTTTCATAGAGATAATTTCTCCCTATGTTACCTAGACTGAGTAGATGAAGATTTAAAACACCAAACAGGACTGGAGGGAAGTGAGCACAGGAGGTAGCCCAGGACCTCAGATGGCTTCCCAGACTATCCTCCACACAGCCTCTTACTCCTAGCAACAGTTGGCTGACTTTGAATCTATCCCAGACCACACCACTAAACTTCTGGATGCAGAACCACCACCTCTGCACCCCTAAGTCCTGAAAATCCTAGCCAGCATGTCTCAAAGTTCACCTCAGATCCCACTTGCCCTAAGGAGCCTCCCTGAGCCCCAGCCCTCACTGACCTTCCCCCATGCATCACCAGTTGTCACTCATTTGGAGGCTGCTTGTTATCCTGCTAGTGGCATAATTAATTTTTTGTGTTTGTATGTCTTATCTCTCCAATTAAGCAGAAAACTCATCAAAGACAATAATCTCAATAGTGAGCATGATGTCATTAGAGGAGTACACTCAGGGCTTTGGGGATCACTGGATTTGGACTTGGATTGGGCTCTGCCTCCTGCTCATTCTGTGATGTTGGGTGAGTCCCTAGCATATGAAGTGACAGTATTTGTTGGATGGATGATGAGACTTAACTTCCTAAGCCTCAAGTTTCTCTAACTGAAAAATGAAAATTACAATTCCTGCCTATTTCCCAGGTTACATATACCACCTGTCCACAGAGTAGGCTTCCTTCAACTGTTTTCTGTCTTCCCACTCACACCCTTATCATCTCTTGGGCCTGTATAGTGCAGGACAAACAGTAGGGTGCAGGCAACACTTCTGGAGTCCTGACAACACCCTTGGGTCCAACTCTCTGCTTTGACTTCTCAGCCTGGATCCTCGTGTCTCCTCCTCCACCACCCTCCCCTTCTCATGGACCAACCGCACCCTCTAGGACCCCTGCTCTATCCAGCAGGCACTGCTGGGTAGATTACTGAGACCAAAGAGATCACCGACCATTTGGATGCTTGGCCTTCTCTGAGGGGTCTCTTGGAACGTCTCCCTCTATTTCCCTACCCCCAAGGTCCCCAGACTGACCCCATCTCCAGAAGCCAGCAGAGGGAGCCCCAAGCCCTGGGGCTGTGGGTGGGGGTTGCACCAGGGGTGGGGGAGGTGGGTGGTGGAGAAGGGGCAGAAAAATGTTGCCTGACGGCTGCTGAGGCGGCTGGGCCCGG
>NW_007247742.1:456567-460799 GCF_000164805.1 Carlito syrichta | reverse complement strand
CCTCTGTCCTTCCTTGCACTTCTCTCCTCATCACCCGTGGGAGAGGCGGGGGCTTTCCCTCCCCCTGACAGATGTAGTGTACAAAAGAGCTTCCTATTGATCAGGGCTGTGCCCAGCAAAGGAATAGATACACTGACCTCCACTGGATGCCCTAAGGAGAATCTGTCATGTGCCTTCTATTCTCCCATATTGGGGTGGGAAAACCCATCTGAGGGTGGGAGGGGCAGCAGAAGGGGCCTGTAGAATGCCCTTTCCTGATCTCTCACACAAGGATGAGGTGCTGAGGGGGAGGTGGACTCACCTGGTAGCCCCTGTTCTCAGCTACCAGCATTCTGGGGGACCTTGGGCAAGTCACCACCTGTCCCCGGACCTTGCTGCCCTCACCGTGTAAGTGAGAATGTCAGACCAGATGATCTCGAAGCCCATTCTAGATCTGACTTCTAGATTAAACAGAGGGCTCAGAGTTGGAAGAGGCCAAGGAGGAGAAGGAGAGAAGCCTCTCAGAGACATTCTTCTCCCTCAGCTTCTCAGGCTGTTGGGGGAAGCACCCCAGGTGGTGCTTACCCCAGGCAAGAAGGAGGGCGTAAGCTGGGGGACACTCTCACTGGTCCACAGAGGACAGACATCTGTGCCTCCTGCCCTGGCTGGCCAGGTGCACTGCTGCCAGCCTGACTGCAGTCTGGCCACCTGCCCTGCCCTCACCTCATCCGCTCCACAGCTGCATTTCTCCATCAGAGTACACATTCTGGAATCCCCCTTGCTGGGCCTGGTGATCAGGCCTCCCACTGACTGCACCCCCCCCCAACTAGTGGCTTCTGATGAGAACGGGGCAGGGGGGGGCTGCCCCCCCCCCCCAGGAAATGTCACAGTGCCAGGACTCTGGTGGGCTCAGGGCATGCGCTGGCCCAGATCAGGCCAGCCTCTTTCTGCCCCTGCCCTTTTCTGCTCACAGCCCCATTGTCTCCCTCCAGGGGAAGCTGCCAAGGCGGGAGGCCTGGAGGGGAGAATGGACGGCCACCCCACCCCCATCTGCACCCCACCCTGGAGCTTTGCTGGGGCCAGCAACAGGACTGCCCACATAGGGTCAGGAACCCCAGATAAAGACAGGATGGAAAAGGGTAGACAGGTCCAGGCTGGGGAGGGGGTAGCAGCTGGAAAATCTGGGTGTCACAAAGAAGCCTGGGTCCTTTCCCTGTCTCCCTGTGGGGCCAGAGATGAGGCTGTCGTAGGCCTCTGGTTCCTGTTTCCTTTTCATGAGTGAAGGCAGGGGGGTGGGGGAAGGGGGTGAGACTGGGTGGTGTTTTCCTAGTGGAACAAGGGGAGGGTTAGTTTCTTTCATAGAAAATATAAAACAGAAAGAGGAAAGAGGAAGAGAGAAGAAGGGAGATTGATTTGGCCATTCTATGAGAGTGAGCTATTTTCTACATCCACTGATTGAAGGTATAAATAAAGATGGGTCAGATGTTGTAAAGAACTTCCTGGGGGCGGGCAAGAGGGGAAAAAGGAGCAGAGTGGAAGGGCGGGGGACTGGTGACCAGGAAGCTGTAGTCTCTCCCTCTCTGCCTCACTCTCAAGACAGGATCTGTCAGGGCCAGAGCATAGGCTGGATGGCCTGGAGACAGTGGGGTGGACGAAGTGACCTCAGGAGAGCCTGACCACTGTCCCGGAATCTGGGATTCTGCAATTCACAAAGATATGATTACAGATGGGAAAGAGACAGAGAGCTAGAGGCAGAGTTTAGAAAGTGTGCATTGCATTGGGAGAAGGAGGTGGGCAGGAAAGAAGGAGGAAACGGAACTTCTCAAGAACCTGGAGCCAGGTCTCTGAGCCAATTCCAGAGCCTGCAGGGCCACCCTCCTGCAGGAACCACCCCCCCCTCCCCTTCCTGATCAGGACAGCAGAGGTCCTGGGGTCCTCCTCTCTGCTTCTAGTCTGGTTGCTGCTAGAATGTCAGAGTGGGTTGCAGGAGTCTGCTGCAGTTCTAGCTGTTTTCCTGACCATCAAGCGAGCTCTGACCTGGCCCAGATTCTCTGAGCAGAAGAAGGCCAGTAGAAGCAGGTCTTAGATATCAGGAAACAGTTCGAAAGCTCCTCGCTGAGGTGAGACTTGGGGGGTGAGAAGGAGTGGAGGAGCCTCAGACCACGCTGGTTCAGCCCATCAGCCCAAACCTGATCTTGGAGGGCAGTGGCGGGGTGGGGTGGGGACAGGAGTCTGGGAACGGGAGTCTGGGCTCAGACCAAAGAGATGCAGTGTCTGAAATAGACAGAGGAGCGCGAAGAGGCCAAGACAGGCAGGAGAGGCACATGTGAGCGAGGCAGTCAGGGACCTTATCACCGGAGCCCCTCACTCTTCACTCAGCTCGCCCTGCAGCTGCAGCCATGAAGGCCTCTGTGTTCTCCCACACCTGCCCTCCTCACCTCCTCCCCCACTCCCTGCTTCCCTGCTTCAGGGTCAGTCTCCAAGGGACCAGGCTTCTCTCCTTTTGGTTTGGCTGCCACCCAGCAGTCTCTTTTGAACAAAGAAACCCCCACAGACACAAACTTCAGACAGGTGAATCAACCAGTCCAACAACACTCCACAAACCTATCTCCAGCACCTACACTGTCCTGGGCCTCAGGGGTCCTAAAGACAAAAGCTCTGCCTTCCAGGAGCAGGGAAGAGAGACCCAAAAGGAGATGGTTGTGGGTAAAATGCAGTAACTAGCAGAGTTACCCAATGTATGGAGCACGGTGGGAGCACAGAGAAGACAATACAAGGAGGACAAAGGGACAACTTCCAGGAGAAAGTGGTATTTTAACTGTAAGGATAAGAACAATTTAGATGGATGGAGAGGGAAAAGAGGGAATGCAATGGCCATTAGAAAAAGACCCTGTCTCCACACCTTGAAAAAGGGCAAATTAGGAAAGGTGTGTACGGAGAAAAAGAGAGAAATCCCTTTACAAAGTTTTCTTGGGACCCTAGATTTTAAATTTAAATGAATCCCCTTTTCCATTCCTGAGAACCCTAGCCGGGAGAAGGTGGGTTGTGAAGAGGGCACTACATTTACTGAGTTGCTCCTAATGTCAGATCATTTTGTAGGTCGTCCCACCTAAGTGTCCCAAGCAAACCTGCCAGGTAGGGAGACTGTTATCTCCATTTTACAATCGAGACTGAGAGGCAGGGAGGGGAAGTGACTAGTCCAAGGTCACAGCCTTAATGGTTAGATTCCAGGTCTATTTCAAAGCTGCTCCTGCATTACACGAAGCCAGGATCAAAGGAACCTGTGTTGTCCTCGATTTACCCCCTCACTGACACCCGCGAAGGACCTCTCTGCATCACGGAAGAGGGACGGTGTCCCGCCGCTCCCTGTGTGGGCATCCTACGCCCTCCAAACCCGGGGAGTGGGAGAGGAGTGGCGAGTAGAGGCCCAGCCAATCGAGGGGCGATATGCAAATAGCCGAGATCCTGCCTTCTTAGGATTGGTTGATCCGTCAGCGCTATTGTCCAAGTCCCTCCTCCCTAAACACTAAGCAGCTATTCCGGTCGTGTGTTTGCGGTTCTGGAGACCAAGAAGGAAAAAAAGGTCTTCGGGATCTGGATCTCTGAGCCGTCCCAGTCGGGCACCCACCTTTCGTGCCCCTGCCCCACCCCCAAGGCTGAGAGCCCCCGCAACCCTCGCTCCCGAAACCCTCGCTGCCTAAGTGTCTGCCTAGGGCCGAGTCTGGAGACCGGGCCTGGGAGGACGCCCCCCTCCTTGGCGGGCCAGGCACCTCTCCATTCCTCCTGGACCCTCCCCGGTTCCCGTATCTCCCGGGCTGCACGTTTTTTTCATTCACGACCTCCACGTCTGGAAGGGCCAGGCACCTGGGTCCCTGTCCTTGCTCGGGGAGGAGGGGGAGGTCGAGAAAGCCGGAGTCCTGACTCCGTTTCCCTCCGCAATCCCTTTCTCGCCACTCCGGCCCACTCCGAAGGAGAACGCAGAGAAACTGGAGGGTTGTCAGGCAAAGCGGGGCGGGGAAGGCGCAGCTGTCTGACCTTCTCGTGTGGCTTCCCACCTTGTTCCTCCCTTTCCCCCCAGTCCAGCCCCCGACCCTGGATCCACGGCCCTCCTCACACGTTCTTTTCTGCGGATATCTGGCTCCCGGGAGCGCGTTCCTAGCCGCACGCCTCTTCCTCGGAGACCGCGACCGAGCGCACAGCCCGGCGGGGGGCTGGACACGGGAGGAGGAGGCACAGCAGAAGGTGCCCGGGGG
>NW_007247742.1:435960-455499 GCF_000164805.1 Carlito syrichta | reverse complement strand
GGGAGCCCCGGGCCTCCGCTCGCTCCCCGGTCGTCCCGCCTCTTCAAGCCCGCGTTCGGAGGCGGGGAGTGGGGGAGATGAGACCGCACGAGGCCTGCGCTCACGCGCTCGCACGTGTCGGCGAGCGGGGAGCAGAGGCTGCGGACCTCCCAGAGACTGAGGGGTCGGAACCCGCTGCAGCCGGGCCGCGCGTGTCCACGGCCCCTGCCTCGAGTTCCTCCCCCAACTTGGCCCGGGCAGAACGGGGTGGGAGAGCCAGCTGCAGGTGAGATGGCGTTTATCTGATTTTCTAATGCCACAAAAATGTCTTTGATGCCCCTGGCCCCCTCCCCAGGGGGCGAGATCAAAGGCCCCGTGGGGAGGTGGGACAGCACCATTCATCATGCCAAGCGGCTGGCAGCGGGCGGCAGCCCCTGCTCCTCCAGCCGGGACAGAGGTCCCGACGACGACGACGACGACGTGCCCTAGGGGTTCCGAGGACAGGTGGTGTGGGACATTCTGAAGCAAGGGACAATCTCCCTACCGCTTCCACGGAGAGTTGCCATCAACCTTTCAGGGTGTCTGTCCTGGAGTGGGAGGACAGATCGAGGACCCCAAGTCCATGTGGCAGGAAGATCATGCACCCAAAAGAAAACTCTCCGTCTTTTGAGGGGGTGGGGACCTGAACATGGGGACTGGGGTCACTACCAAGAAAAATAAACACCCCTGGTGAGCAGAGAGTAGACACGATCCTGGGTCCCTCAGAGAGCGGGAACAAGTGGATCCGGAGGAGGCTTGGGGGTAGGGGAGGGGCCAAGGGGAGGCGACCCTAGGGGAGGAGGCAGATTCTGGGAAGGAAGGATGAGCTAGCAGAGGTGAGAGAACTGGGGAAACGTTGGGCTGGGCACACGAGGAAGCCCCTGGATTTTCTGGGAGTCCCACCTCAGGGCCCTGGTGTGCAGGCTCTGCCAGTTCAATCCCTCGTAATGGGTACAGAGCATTCTGGTGAAGAGGCAGGGGCACTCTAGAGAAGGGAAAAGGGAAGGACAGTGGCTGAGAGCGATAGGGAGGGAGTCTGGTTCAGGTGCCTGCCCCCGTTTTCACTTTTTTTTTTTTGAGTCAGAGTCTCATTCTGTCACCCAGACTGGAGTATAGTGGCACACTCACAGCCACCGCAGCCTAAGCCTGCTGGGCTCAGGCTATCATTCTGCCTCAGCCTTCCAAGTAGCTGGAACTACAGGCATGTGCCACCACACTCGGCTAATTTTCTGATTTTTGTAGGGACGAGGTCTCTACAAAAGTTGCCCAAGCTGGTTTCAAACCCCTGGACTCAGGCAATCCTCTCGCCTCCGCCTCCCAAAGTGCTGGGATTGCAAGCGTGAGCCATCACGCCCTGTGGTCCATTTTCACCTTTTTTTTTTTTTTTTTTTGAGTCGGAGTCTCACTCTGTCTGGCAGGCTGGGGTGCAGTGTCACGCTGCTCGTGGCCACCGCAGCCTTGACCTGCTAGGCTCAGGCGATCTGTCTGCCTCAGCCTTCCAAGTAGCTGGAACTACATTTGTGTGCCACCATGCCCAGCTAATTTTTTGATTTATTGTAGAGAGAAGGGCTCACCATGTTGCTCAGGCTGGTCTTGAACCCACAGGCTCAGGCAATCCTCTCGCCTCAGCCTCCCAAAGTGCTGGGGTTACAGGCATCAACCACTGCACCCGGCCCATTTTCACTTTTATCAGCATCCAAATACCACCCACAGCCTCTGCACCTAGTAATTTTGTACACTGTTGCTCTTTCTGCAAGGCAGTGCGAACCCTGGACATTGTACATGCAAAGACATACCCAAGTTGAGTGCACACTCCAGTCATATGGGGCCAAATAGGCAGCCGGAGGGCTCTGGGGGTCCCTGGAGGCTGCAGGTGGCCAATGACCAGCCTCCCAGGAGCCACTCCCTGGGTTCTGAACCCCCTGCCCACCCCTGCCCCCACCCGCTACTGTTATTGCAGATTATGAAATGCTCTCCCTATCCTGCATTCTTCTCCGAGGCAAGAATTTTAATGTATTTGTCTTTGTCATCAGGGGACCTGGGCTCTGGGACCGCCCTGCCTCTGCCTGAGGAGGGAGCGCCCCAAATCTAGTCCCCACTGCCTCCAGATCCCAGCCTCCCTCCATTACTGCCCCTCCCCCATGCCCTAGCCCTGCCCCTCGCCTCCCCCTCTTAAGACACGGTCTCTCTGTGGGGTGGATAAAAATGATGTTATTGAAACAACAGAATTGGGAGCAGTGGCAGGGAGCAGGGATCAGCTCAGGAAACTGGGGCGTTTGCCAAGAAGCCTTCTCCCCCGCAGGCGGCCTTTCTGCCCCTACCCCCACCTTTCCTACAAACACACACAGCTCACCCCACCCCTCCTGCAACACTCACTCCAGCCAGATCTTGCAGAATCTTCTGCCATCCCTGGACTCTTGTCCTTGTCCTTCCCCCACGGAGTCCCATTCCAGAATCAGTTGGCCCAGCAGAGCCCGCAAAGCACTAGGGCAGGGGAAGGATGAAGTCTGTGGTCCGCAGACCTCCTAAAGCCCCAGCTCCCAGGGCTTCCCCTCCAAGGGCATCCTTGCTTCTACCCACTCCCTTTTGCCCTCTCTGCATCCCTGTCGAGGGGTTGGCTGTCATCTAGCCAGAACCAGATCAATGACTTCTGTTTTAACATCTCCCACACCTTCATCAGAGAGATGAGTTGCTGAGGCTTCAACTTGCCACTATCACCCTAGAAGACTTACCAAGAAGTGGGGCTGGGGGCTCAGGAGATACAGGCCATGATGCACAAAGATACATTAAGGTGTGTGCACACGCATGCACACTCACACTACAGGTGGGCACAGGCTTCCAGATAACCCCACAGAAACCACAGGATGTCCTCACCTTTCCTAGGCAATGCTGGAACTTTCACCCACAGTTATGGATAGACACACAGATAGGCTGGCTAGGGCTGAGACACAGGCCTGCCTCCCCGGAGATGAAATGTGCATACACACACACACACACACACACACACACACACCCTCTGCACAAAAGTGCATGCAGAGGAATGTTCACAAGAGACTAGAGTGGGAAGATGGCAGCCCAGAAATGGGCAGTATGAATGGGGAGGTATCAGCCTGACCCTCTCTCCATCCTCTGGAGAGGAAGGGCACCACCCCCTTCCTCTATCACTCCGCCTTAAATCCCCGAGAACCAGTTAACACTGGTGTCTGGGCCATGGTGCGAAAGAGAGACAGGGAAGGAGAAACATGGGTGTCTGGCCGTGGGGCTGAGGAGAAAGGAGGGGCAGAGTGGAGGGGGAGAGAGGCAGCTGGAGATAGATAACATCAGAATCCCTGCAGGCAAAAGCAGAGCCCTCTGCTCTGGCAGATTCTCTCTCTCTCTCTCTCTCTCTCTCTCTCTCTCTCTCTCTCTCTCTCTGTCTGTCTTTCTGTGTCTTTTCATGTCTCTCTCATGTCCATAATTTGGTCTCTATTTGTGTCTGTCTCTAAATCACTTTCTCTGTTTTTTCATTTCACAGAATGACTGAAGCTGCAGGAGCCCAGGAATTTGGGCCTGTGACCCTTCCCCTCCCAATAACCTCCCTCTCTTCTTCCCTTCCTCCTTCCCTTCTCCCTCCCTCCTTCTCTCCCTCCCTCTGTCCCTAGCAGTGGGACCTAACTCCGATTCCTTCAGGGAAGTGACAGGCCTTGAGAATTCCTAAGAGTCCTGGGTTTCTGGGTCCCAGGAGAATGAGAGAGGCAAGGCCAACCCCTTAGAAAGAAGGGAAAGGAAAAAGAGAGGGGAGAGAGGCTCATTTTTCTCTCCCTCTGTATCCTAGACAGCTCTTTTCCAGCTTCCCCCAGCCCACCTGAAATCAAGAGTGTGCCTTTCCAGCCAGAAGCGTCCCAGTTTTAGCCAAAGTTGCCTAGAAGGCTGAGTGAGTTCCCTCTGAAACTCCCTGTGGGCCTTTGTCCAAGAGAATCCCCTACCCCCGGCTCCAGTTCCCTGCAGAGCCCACCTGCCTCCCGTCTTCCACATCTCTCAACCTCATCTCTCAACCCTCAACCATCTCATCCATCCAGGAGAAAGTACCCAGGGGGAACTTGAGAGGGCAGGAAAGGAAGGGCCGAGGTGGGAGGGGCTGTGCTCACCCACCGAGACTGGGCTGGGGAAAGCTGGGGAACATTAGTTTCTGCTCTGCTCAGCCCCAGTGGACCCAAGCGGGAGTGGCTGGCCCCAGGAGCCTCTCTAGCCATCCCGGCCCAGGCTGACTCCTGCAGTATTGACTGTGGGGTAGGCAGAGGGCCCTGGCATGGCCTTGGGTGTTCTAGGGAGAAGCCCCAGCCCTCCTATTTTCTCACTGTCCCTGCTGCTTCAGCTCTCACTTCTAAGCCAAGCAGGTCTCCTAAACCTAGGTCTCCAGACGCAGCTGGGTTTCTCTCCCTGGTCAACAGTCAGCAAATTTGTAGTCAAATGAACATCCACTATGTGCCAGGCACCCAGCTGGAGAGTGAATAAACAATGGTGAGCAAAAGCAAACAGAACCCCTACCCTCTTGGAGCTGACAGTCTTTTTGTTTTTGAGTTGGAATCTCACTCTGTTGCCCAGGCTGGAGTGCAGTGGCACGCTCGTGGCCACCGCAGCCTTGACCTGCTGGGTTCAGGCAATCCTTCCTCTACAACCTTCCAAGTAGCTGGAACTTCAGTTGCACACTACCACGCCTGGCTAATTTTTTAATTTATTGTAGAGACAAGGTCTCACCAAGTTGCCCAGGCTGGTTTTGAACCCCTGAACTGACTTTTTTTTTTGAGTTGGAGTCTCACTCTGTCAGCCAGGCTGGAATGCAGTGGCACACTCCCGGCCACTGCAGCCCTGACCTGCTGGGCTCAGGTGAACCTTCCACCTTATCCTTCCAAGTAGCCAGAACTACAGGCACACACTACCATGCCCGGCTAATTTTTTTTTTTTATTGTAAACATGAGGTCTCACCAGTTCTCGAACCTGTGGGCTCGGGCAATCCCCTCACCTTGGCCTCCCAAAGTGCTGTGCTGAGATTACAGGCTTGAGCCAATGCGCCCTGCTGAGCTGACAGTCTTTAATCACACCATCCCTCAAAGTAAGGGAAAGCCACAAACTTGACCACGTTGGGGAGAAGAAGGGAAGGGCCTGTGAGAGGCTCTAGGGCAGGGAATTGCCCAGGTCAGGGAGGGGAGGGAGGGCTTCTCTGAGGAGGCACTGCTCCAACAGAGATATATAAAAAAATAATAAGTTGGGGTTAACTGGGAGACACAGGGAGGGAAGAGTGTTTCAAACAGAGGGAACAGCCTCTGCAAAAGTCCTGCAGGGAGAATAAAGGGTGAGGTTTGGAGGTGAGAGGAAAGGGAGAATGGAGAGAGTTGGGGGGCATGGTGGCAAAATGAGGTTGCAGGTTGGCCGGAAGCTGAAGAGAGTGAAAAGCAGAACTTGGCTGGAGATTAGACTGGATTGATTTGGGGATATCAGACAAAGCAAGGCCTTACACACCTGGAGTTTTTCTCCCTTATTTTAAAAGCAATGGAAACTGTACAGGACAAATCCATTGCAAGGGGGAAGAAAAAGGGATGGAGGGAGAGCTCTAGATTAAAGGAGATGTACAAATTAAAAAAAAAATAGGCAAAACTGAGCTACAGTATTTAGGGATGTATGTTTGGATGACAAAGAAGAATAAGTGGATGCTTACCATAAAAGTCAGGAGAATTGCTCCAGGGCTGGGGGAAGGAGGCGGTTCTGTTTTGAAGGACACTTGGAGAGGGAGGGCTGGCAAGTTTCTGTCTCTTCTCATGGCAGTTTGTTTCAAGGGTTTTCAATTATACATTTGTTTTGTGCTCTTTTCTGTATTCATTGTTTTAATGATAAAAGATCTCTCTCTCTCTCTCTCTCTCTCTCTCTCTCTCTCTCTCTTTAAGCAGTGGGAAGCCACTGTGAAGACAGCGGGTGGAAGTCACTGAGATAGTGGGTGATATGGTGAGTTCCATATTTTGGAAAGATGGCTCTGGTCATAGTGCGAATTGGGGACTGGAGAGGAGCCAGAGTGGAAGCAGGAAGGCCAGTTGGGAGACCCTGTGTGGTCTAGGTTAAAAGAGGCATGGCTTTGACTAGCCGAATGGCAGAAGAGTTGGGCAGGGCAGACAGCTCTGACTGGTGTCAAGGAAGCAGGTCGAGTGGACATAGGAATGCGTTGAAAAGAGGGTGAGGAAGAGGGAGATGCAGAGGATGCCTCCGAGAGTCTTAACCTGCTTAACAGGATGGATGCTGGGATTGTCCCGGCAGCAAGGAAGGCCGGAAGAGGACCAGCATTAGGCAAGGTTGGGTAGGGGAGTTTGGGACATGAATTAAAGATGTTTCGGAAACATTCAAGAAGAGCTGTCAAGTAGGCAGTTGGATATATGGGTCTGGAGCCTAGAGGGGAGGCCTGGGCTGAGTCATCTCCATGTAGGGTGTAATTAAGCCAAGATGGCCCAAGGGAGAGGACAGGTTGAGAAGAGCCTTGAAGAAGTACAGTCTTTAATGGTTAGATGGAGGGGGAGAGGCTACAAGAGACAGGAGGGGCTGCTGTGTCAGGCAGGGGGGAAAGAGCACTGTGGCTTCATAGAAGGCAAGAAAAGAGAGCTTTGGGGAAGAGGGGTGCGGACAACCATATCAACGACTTCTGGGAGGTTGCTTGGATAAGGAGGAAATGTGTCCACCAAATGAGCAAAACCTTGGGCTAATTTTGCCAAAGCACAAATGACCCCATTTTCTTTTTTCTTTCTTTCTTCCTTTCTTTCTTTCTTTCTTTCTTTTTCTTTCTTTCTTTCTTTTCTTCCTTTCTTCCTTTCTTTCCTTTCTTCCCCACCCCCCCATCTTTCTTTCATTTTTGAGTCAGAGCCTCACTCTGTCGCCCAGGCTGGAATGCAGCAACATGCTCACGGCCACCGCAGCCTCAACCTGCTTGGCTCAGGTGATCCTTCCACCTCAGCCTTCCAGGTGGCTGGAACTGTGAACCTGTTCTATAGGAAATGCAGTGTCTACTGTGGATTGTGTCTACTCCTCCATTTGCATAGGAATGCTTTAGAGGGCATGAACTATGTCTGGCCTGCGGTGACACTTCATAGACTTGGGTTCTGTTGAGCTTGAGAGTGTAAGACATGCTACAGGGCATTGTAGACTTGCCAGGTGAGGTGGTGTCTTCTCCCCAAAACCAGGCCTTCTGAACTCAGGTAGGAAAGTGAGGTTACGGGGAGCTCACAGGATTTCTTAACATTCCGTCTTCCTGGTACACACACACACACACACACACACACACACACACACACACACACACACACACACACACAACCTCACCGCTAACTCCACAGCACTGGCTTAGGGAGCCTCAGCACAGAGTCACAGCGCCATCTCCTGGCGCCTTCTGGGATCCCTTCCTCAAGAGAAAACATTTTCTGAAGGACTGTCTCCCAGAGAAATCCAATTTAAGAACCAGAACCAGGAAGAACAGCAACCTGGTTTTTTTGTTTGTTTGTTTTTGTTTTTCTGAGTCGCAGTCTCAATGCACGCTGGGCTCAGGCGATCTTTCCACCTCAGCCTTCCAAGTAGCTGGAACCACAGGTGGGCCAGGCTAGAACATCAATCTGTTAAAACAACAGTTTAGAAAGTGTAAAATTCAAAATGTGGAGAAATGCTTGTCTATTGCAAGTGAAGCTGTAAATTTGACCACGCTTTCTGGAGAGCTCACTGACAAAAGCCAATCATGTACTTTGCAGGCTCTCACTTTTGGATGGCTACCCAAAGGAAGCTACTCAAGAGGAAAAAAATAACCTACTCCATACATGCAAATATGATTATTAATACATTTTCCATACTAGAGAAGAGATAGAGACATCTGCAATATTTAACTGGCAGTAGGGTATGGTCAAACCAAGTGTGATTTGATCATCTGATTAAAATATAGTGCAGGCATCAAAATGACAAATATGTTTATGCTGTCATGGGCTATTTAAAAAAGAGAAAGTACCCGCATAGTGGGCATTTGCATACCTAACCCTGAATTGCACCCCACATCTTTAAAATTAAAAAAATCTTTAAAAAGGGAAAAAATGACAGATGACAAGGAACAGTCTCTATAAAATATTGCCAAGTGACAAAAAGAGAACCCACAATACTATTTTGGTATTAAAGACTATGAAGTAGACGTCAAGCACAACAATAAGGATCAAAAGAAAGTTAAAAATCTCATAAATAGTTGACGTTGTTAAATGGTGGAAAAGCACCTTGAGTTTTTTTGCTTATTTATTTACTCATTGGGCTGACATGTGTTTTTATTTTATAAATATTAGCTCTTCCGTGAAAAGAAATCAAACTGGGGAGACTGATTCAAAAAATATCCCAAGCTCGTGGGGCTGGGGACTACCTGGTGGGGACAGTCAAGGTCAGAGACCTTGCTCAAAGTGTTTCTCCAAAGCACCTCTACCTCTTAGCACAAGGCCTGGCCCATATGTGTTCAGCAGATGTCTGTGCTTAGCTGTAATCAGGGTTAACCAATCTCTGAATGAAAATGATGCACTTCCTGAAATATTTGCCCTCTTCCTCACTGCTGTTCTTCTCCCAAAAGTCTTCCTCAATTGCCTCTCAGCCTATGTATTTAAGTTATTTGCCCTGTTCTATGAGGGCCAGATCAGGCAGGGAAGTAGCCTCTGACCCCCATGGGCTGACTTTCCTAGGTTCCTACCTTCAAGGCCTTCAAATGCCTTCAGTGATTTCTTTTCACTGAATTGGCACATTTTTGGATTAATGCCCACCCTATAGTGGACTGGCACTACCCCATCCCCCTAGAAGGTCCCAGGAAGAGCCAGTCCATCAGCCAGTTCAGTGATCAAAAGAAGTCTCAGGGTATCCAGCAGGGTCAATGGCAGCAAAGGCAGGACCCTTTAAAGGTCCTTCCCTTCTTATCCACTCCTCTTCCCACCCATCTCCAGGACTTATGGCTGACAAATTCCTGGAACCTCCTGAATGTCTTGGGTACACCTTGCCCCTGCCTCTACCACAGCCTGGTCCACTCCATTGTACTCACGCATCCACTGTCTCCCTCCCCCTGCACAGAGTCCCCTACAGCACAGACTCTGCCCTCATCATGATTTCTTAACTATAGCTTGGCATCATTTTACTTTTAACTTTAGAAGGCAAGCAAGATCATATCAGTTGGCTTTGAAAACAGAGTGTCATCAAATTCACCTCAACCACTTATGAACTGTGGGGCCTTGGACAAGTGACTCACCTGTCTGTGCCTCAATTTCCCATGAGGATAAGAATGCCTATTCCATAGAACTATAATCAGAGTTAAACAGCATTGAGAAGGCACAGAGCAAGGTCAGTACCGAAAGATACTATGAACAATAGTGATTTTTTTTAAAGTGAAGTATTCAGAGTGAGGGATCAAGTCTTCTTGCATTAAATGAGGACCATGAGGACTCAAAGATAGTTTCCAGGAAAACAGATGCATCTATGGAGCATCACCTGGGAAAAGATGATGCACTTCCTTGGGACTTCAGGTTTAAAAGGGGACATTTTTGGCTGATGTGGTGACTCATGCTTGTAATACCATGATTGATGGGAGGATTGCTTTTGAGGCCAGGAGTTTGAGACCAGCCTAAGCAATACAATAAGATCCCATCTCTACAAAAATTTAAAAATTAGCCAGGTGCAGTGGTGCATGCCTGTAGTCCCAGCTACTCGGGAGGCTGAGGCAGGAGGATCACTTAAGCCCAGGAGTTCGAGGCTGCAGTGAGCTATGTACGTGCCACAGTAATCCAACCTGGACAACAGAGGGAGACCCCATCTCTAAAGAGAGAGATAGAGAAAAGAAAGAAATGAATTATAAGATTTCAGTCTGGCACTAGCTATGTGACTTTAGGCATATTCTACACCGTTCTGAGACAGTTTTCTCCTCTAAAATATGGTTAATAGTAACGTTTACTTACCACAATTATTGTGTGGACTATTAACATTGAAGGTGGGATGTTTTCTTGCTCCAGCAATTACCATTACCATGACTAATACCCACCCAAATCACATTAAATCTTTACAACAATCCTCTGAAGTAGACATTATCATTTGCCCCCTTTTCTAGATGGGAAAACTGAGCCAAAGAGGGCTTAAGTAACTTGTCTAAAGTCACACAGTGAGAAAGGGCCGTGCGGGATCTGAACCCAGCCTGATTTCTTTCTTTCTTTCTTTCTTTTTTTTTTTTTTTTTTTTAATTGAGTTGGAGTCTCACTCTGTCGCCCAGACTGGAGTGCAGTGGCCGCTCCCAGCCACCGCAGCCTCGACCTGCTGGGCTCCGGCGATCCTTCCGCCTCAGCCTTCCAAGTAGCTGGAACTACAGGCACACACTACCACGCCCGGCTAATTTCTTGACTTACTGTAGAGATGAGGTCTCACCAAGTTGCCCAGGCGGGTCTCCAACCCGCGGGCTCAGGCAATCCATTCACCTCAGCCTCCCAAGGCGCGGGATTACAGGCTGAGCCACCGAGCCCGGCTCCCAGCCTGATTTCAAAGGCAGCGAGTTCTCTTAACCAAGAAAGATGTGAAAGAGCTTCGTATGCTAAAGCCTTCTAGAAGTAGCAATAAATAAGGGCTCTCAGGAGGCTGAGGCAGGAGGATCGCTTAAACCCAGGAGTTCGAAGCTGCAGTGAGTCATGATTGCGCCACTGTGCCCTAGCCTGGGTGACAGAGCGAGGCCCCACATCTAAAATATTAATTAATTAATTAAATTTAATGAGGCAGTGTGAAGAAAAACACTAAGTAAATAGTAGTCCAGGTTATCCGTGGATGTGGCAAAATACACCAAGGGACTTGGCAGATAATGGCATTTGAGGGACCATGGCCTATGTCGAGGGCGTTATTAAACTCATTCCAAGCTCTAAGGGGAGAAATGAGTCCTCCCAGAGAGCACCGTAGGGCCCACTGCCCCTGAGCACAGCAGAGGACGAGTTCAGTTGAGCATCTGCTCCTTCCAATCCTGGCGTCCCTCCTGGCTGGAGACTCCCTTGAAGGCATACCCCCCCCGCACCCCCCCCCCCCCAGTCTGGTGGTCTAGTCTGGTGTCTCCTATGCCTTCTTCCTTCCAACTACGGTGTGCTGGAAACAGTGCTGGAATACAGGCCAGAAAGTTCAAGCTCTGGTCCTAGGAGATGATTCGGTTTGCGTTCTTGAGCAAGTCACTTCCCCCCTTGCCGCCTCCGTTTTCCAAGACGGCAGCGAGGCGTGGGAATGGAAGCGTGTCATTCCGACGGTCCCATAAGGATTGTAGTGAATACTCGAGACCAGCAGAGGGCGCCGGACCCCGAGGAGCAGATTCGAGCTACTCTTGAGACCTTCCAGGGGAGGGCGGGCAAGAGCTACGATGAGACAGGAAAGGCGATTTCGCATCGGAGAGATCCTCAAGCGGGTGACTGGAGGGACAGAGCTGCTGGGGAGAAGAGCTATGCTTGGGGACAGGGCGAGTGAGCACGGTCCTGGGTCTGGTTCAGGGCAAGACATTTTATCTCTCTGGGCTCGTAGCAATTAGAGACCAACTCCTCGATATTCAAAAGTAACGCTCCGGTTCCAGCATCACCTTCCCTTGGGGACCTCCAGGGTAGGGATGAGGCCAGTGGGAAGACTGACAGGTGGGAGTTGAAGATGAGACTTTCTTTCCCTCTTTCTCACTCTTATTGTGTACGAAAATGTTTTTTAAATGCTCCTTGGGGAAAAGAAATCTAACATCGTGGAAAACGATCAAATTCTACAGAAGACCCAAATGCGCCATTTTTATCCCTAAGTTCCAAATGAATGTGTAATTTCAAGATGTTCAACCAATACTGCTCATTAGGAGTAAACAACCACCCCCATCCCCAGCTAGAAACAACCAAAACATCCATCAATAGGGAAATAACTACACACATTATGGGAAATGCCACAAACTGACACATAAAATAACAGGGTCAAGACATCGTATCTTGAAACACTAGAATAGCACATGCAGGATAAATTCTATAAATGAGTAAATTCTTGGGGGAATCCCTAAAACCGTTAGAGGTTACCTTGGGACTACGGGAAAAGAGAGATTTATTTTTCAATTTTATATTTCTCTACATTGCTTTTGGATTTTCTAACAATGCATCATTATTTTTGATCTGCCAACAGGGTTTATTTGGTGGGAAACTTATGAACCATTTTTTTCTTTATGCTTTAAATGTTTTTTAAAGAAAAATATTTTCGGTTTTTTTTTTTTAAGGGGTAATAGATTATAAGGTTCAAAACATCAAGACAATGTAACCAAGTACACATTGAGAAATCTTGCTCCCACGGTGGTCCCCACCCACTTGCTTCCTACCCCTCTCCCAACCCCCTTAGATCCCATGAGGAACCACTTTTATTGGTTCACATATCCTTTCAGTGTTTCAGACTTTCAGAATCAACCAGATATAAATGCATATTCTAGTCCCCCTTTCTTTTTTTTTTTTTTTGAGTCAGAGTCTCACTCAGTCGCCCAGACTGAAGTCAGTGGCCGCTCCCGGCCACCGCTGCCTCGACCTGCTGGGCTCTGGTGATCCTTCCGCCTCAGCCTTCCGAGTAGCCGGAATTACAGGCGCGCGCTACCACGCCCGGCTGATTTTTTTAATTTATTGTAGAGATGAGGTCTCGCCTGCCCAGGCGGGTCTCGAACCCGCGGGCTCAGGCAATCCACTCACCTCAGCCTCCCAAAGGCGTGGGATTACAGGCTGAGCCACCGAGCCCGGCTAGTCCCCCTTTCTTAGACAAAAGGTAACACACTGTTACTACTCTGCCCTTACTTTTTCCACCAAACAATATGGCCTGGCTATCTCTCTCCATTACCAAAGAGACATTTTTCTCATCATGCCCTTTTCTAATGTAAGTATTTCATGCTACCCATTCCCCTCCCAGCGCTGCTTTTGCCATGTCCCACAAGTTTTGATATGTTGAATTTTCATTTTAATTCAGTTCATTGTGTTTTTTATTTCTCTGAGTCTTGGTCTATGGATTATTTAGGAGTGTGCTGTTTAGTTATCAAGTGTTTGGAGATTTTCCTGTTATCTTTTTGTTAATGGGTTTTAGTTTAATTCCACTGCAGTCAGAGGACTTACTTGTATGTTTTCAATTAGTTGGAGTCTTTTTTCTATGGCCAGGATGTAGTCTATCTGATGTATGCTCTGTGGACACTTGAAAAGAATGTGCGTTCTGCTGTTGTTGGATGCAGTGGTCTATCAGTGTTGATGAAAACCAGTTGGTTGTCTGGGCACAGTGGCTCAAGTCTGTAATCCCAGCACTTTGGGAGGTAAAGGTGAGGGGATTGCCTGAGCCCACGGGTTTGAGAACTGCCTGGGCAACTTGGCAAGACCTCATCTCTACAATAAATCAGAAAATTAGCCAGGCGTGTAGTACGTGCCTGTAGTTTCAGTTATTTGGAAGGCTGAGGCAGAAGGATCGCTGGAGCCCAAGCAGGCTGATGCTGGGGTGGCCGTGAGCATGCCACTGCACTCCAGCCTGGGCGACAGAGTGAGACTCCAACTCAAAAAAAAAAAGAAAAAGAAATCCAGTTGGTTAATGGTTTTCAAATTTTCCTATACCCTGGCTAACTTTCTGTCTAGTTATTCTGTCAATTGTTGAGGGAGACGTGTTGAAATCTCCAGCTGAAATTGTGAACTTATCTATTTCTCTTTTCTGTTTCACTAGTTTTTCTTTATACATCTTGCAGCTCTGTTGTTTGTACACACACATTTAGAAATGTTATGTCAGCTGGGATCATGACTCACACCTGTAATCCCAGCACTTTAGGAGACAGAAGTGAGAGGATTGCCTGAACCCAGGGTTCGAGACCAGCCTGGGCAACTTGGCAAGACCTCATCTCTACAATTTAAAATAAAATTAGCCAGGTGTGGTGGCACATGCCTATGGTTCCAGCTGCTTGGAAGGCTGAGATGAAAGGATCACCTGAGCCCAGCAGGTTGGGCTGTGGTGGCCTTGAGCATGCCACTGCACTCCAGCCTGGATGACAGAGTGAGACTCCAACTAAGAAAAAAAAAAGAAATGCTATGTCTTGTTAGTGGATTAACCCCTCCTATCATTATGTAAGATCTCTCTCTGTCCCTGGCATTTTTGTTTTGCTCTGAAGTTTACTTTATATATTAATATAGCCACTCCTTCCTCTTTTTCCATAAACTCTACCAAGTGGTATTTTTTTTCTTTTTCTTTTTCCTTTTTTTTTTTTTTTTTTGAGTTGGAGTCTCACGCTATTGCCCAGGCTAGAGTGCAGTGGCAAGTTCATAGCCACCACAGCCTCAACCTGCTGGGCTCAGGGGATCCTCCGCCTCAGCCTTCCAAGTAGCTGGAACTACAGGCACACGCCACCATGCCCGACTAATATTTTGATTTATTGTAGAGATGAGGTCTCACAAGTTGCCCAGGCTGGTCTCAAACCCGTGAGCTCAGGCGATCCTCTCATCTTAGCCTCTCAGAGTGCTGGGATTATAGGCATGAGCTACTGCACCCGCTGGTACCTTCTTTTGGCTGCATGATATATATTTTTTTTTATCAACTTACTTTCAATCTACCAATATTGTTAAATTTGAGGTGAGTTTCTTGTTGACATTATAGAGCTGGTTCTTTTTTTTTTTTTTAACCCCATTCTACTAATCTCTCTCTCTCTCTCATTCTCTCTTTCTCTCTCTCTCTCAACCAGGTTTTACTCTGTTGTCCAGGCTGGAATATAGTGGCATGTTCACAGCTCACTACAGCCTCAAACTCCTGTGCTCAAGCAATCCTCCTGCCTCAGCCTCCCAAGTAGCTGGGACTACAAGCACATGCCACCACATTCAGCTTTATTTATTTATTTATTTATTTATTTATTTATTTATTTATTTATTTATTTATTACAGACGGGATCTCACTTTGTTGCCCAGGCTGGTCTCAAACTCCTGGCCTCAAGTAATCCCCCCAACTCAGCCTCCCAAAGTGCTGGGATTATGATAGGTTTGAGCCCCTGCACCCAGCAAATCTCTGTCTTTTGGTTGCTATATTTAAACCATTTATATCTAATGGCTTAAGTCTGCCATTTTATCTTTTGTTCTCTGTGTGTTTCCTCTGTTTGCTTCTTTGTTTTCTTTTCCCTGCCTTCTTGTTGGTTACTTGAACTTTTTCTTAGAAATCCATTCTAATTTATCTATGGTGTTTTTAGTGTATCTCTGTGCTTTTTTACTGATTGTTCTAGGTGTTACATTATATATACACATTCTTTTTTTACAATCTAGAGATCTTTTACTTTTTTACACCTATTATGCCGTGAACTCCCAGGAACTAAGTTTTAGCAGCTCAGGCTCCTTTCCATTGGTTCTCACAAAGTGTGCTTCTTTGATTGTTGCAAGCTGGTGTTTCTGTTGAATCCAGGTACCTTTCTCTTTGGCTCACTTCTTTTCCCAATCATTTTCCTTCACATGTTTCAGGAAGCAGTCTTGGTCTTAGAGTACTTAATAGGCTCAATACACACATTAATTCTCTTGGCAAGAATCTTGCCTTTAACTTGTTTGTTTATAACATACTGAGTAACATGCAGCATCTTCCTGTTTTTCCATGATAACATTTGTGGGGGCATTCATTTTTGAACAGCACACATTTCCCTGATAGCTACAATGTCGCCTTTCTTGTAGATTCACATGTATGTGGCCAAAGGAACAATTCCATGCTTTCTAAAAGGTCTAGAGAACATGTATTGGGTGCCTCTCCTCTTTCCTCTGTGTTTGTCATGTTGGTGAATTACTGGAAGATGACTTTTCCAGCAGAAAGGAAGATAGATACATAAATTATCATGTTCTTCTAGTTCAGCGTTATATCAACTGAATATAGAAACCTTGCTTTCCTTTCCATATGTTTACCTTTCTCTTGTGAGAACTTCTTTTATCTGTTTGTTTGGTTTTTTTTTAGGGTAGATCTTCTGGTGACAAATTCTCTTGGTTTTCTTTTGCCTTAATCTTCCCTTCATTCCTGAAGAAAATATTCACTGGATGTGGAATTCTGAGTTGACAATTCTTTCTGCATTTGAAAAATGTGTTACACTTCCTTCTGGCTTTCATGGTATCTGGGGAGAAATCTACTGTCATATGAACTGTTTTTCTCATATAGGCAAGGTGTCATTTCTCCTATTGTTTTCAATATTTTTTCTTTATTTTTAGTTTTCAAAAGTTTGACAGTAGGGCAAGTCATTGTGGTTCATGACTGCAATCTTAGTGCTTTGGGAGGCTAAGGAGGGAGGATTGTTTGAGGCTAGGAGTTTGAGATCAGCCTGGGCAACATAGTGAGACCCCATCTCTACAAAAATATTAAAAAGTTAGCTGAGTATGGTACAGCATGCCTATAGTCCTAGTTTCTTTGGAGATTGAGACAGGAGGATCACTTGAGGTTACAGTGAATTATGATTGTGTCACTATAGTCCAGCCTGAACAGAGTAAGACCCTGTCTCTAATATATTTATATAAAAAGTTTGACTATGATGTGTCTTGACCACAGATTTATTTGGGTTTATTCTGTGTAGAGTTTTCTCAGTTTCTTGAATCTGTAGGTTTGTATCTTTTGCCAAAGTTGGGCAACTAAAAATGTGAACTGCAGTTTTAGTTGTTTCTTCAACACCCATTCCATTCTTAGTGACCTGTCCTGTCACTATCCCTTTCTCCTATCTTAACTTCTAACCTCATTGATTAGTTTTGTTTGGTTTTAATGCAATCAGACAGCATGTACTATTTTGTATCTGGCATCTTTCACTCAGTGTTGTAAGAGTCATCCATATTATTGCATATACTTGTACTTCACTCATTCTTTTGGCTATATAATATTCTGTTACATGAATATACCAGCATGTATTTATCCATTTTACTATTTATAGACATCTGAGTTCTTTCCAGTTTGAAAATATGTGTTCTCTGAACCAGTCATGAACAGTGCTGCTCTGAACATTCCAGTACATATATATTGGTGCACAAATGAATACATTTGTTTGGGTACATATGCATAAAGGGAATTTCTGGGTCATAGGATAGGCACCTTTTCAGCTTTAGTGGGTAACACCCGTTTTTCAAAGTGGTCGTATCTATTTGTATGCTCACCAGCAGTGTACAAGAATTTCCATACTCCACATCCCCTGTACCAGACTCTTTCCATATTTATTCTTTCTAATCCTTGAAGCAACTCTGCCAGGTAGATGTTGTTATTCCAATTTTAGGAATGTTAAAAATCAAGGTCAATGAATGTAAGTGATTTGCTGAAAGTCACGCAGTTAGTGTAGCAACGTTTCTTGACTGGGCAGAGCAGGAGCTCTGTTGAGACCCTAATACAATAAGGCAACGCCCATTCCAGAGGTTCTCTCTGGGCTTTAAGTAAACTAGGGCTGCTTAGAGCAGATACCCACTCTTTGCATACTATTCAGGAGCTTTGTGGGACAGAACTTGAGCCTGGCTTATCATTGGTATGTAAACATGCAAAGCTGGTGGACTAGAATTTCCTGAAGAAGGTCAAACTGGGGAGGAGGGAAGGGGGAAGAGGGAAGAGAGAGAAAAAGGAGGAGGAGGAGTAGGAGGAACACTTGAGGCAAAGTCACTGTGCATGAAAGACATCTGGTAGAGGGGACTGAACTGGGCAGCAGAGCTGGGGTGTAGGAGCTGTTAAGTCCAGGTGGAAAGTGAGGCTGCACTTGATCATCACAGTAACCCAGGCCCTCTCCTCACCATATATACAAACCCTAAAACTCTGGGAAGAAGAGAGCTATGATACAGGGAATGAAAGGTAGTACTAAGGGGCAGCAGCTCAGCTGTGGAAGCCCTTTTCAGAGCAGCTGATCTGAAGAAGTAGATGGAAAGCTTCTGTTGGCATAAGAGGGAGACAGAAGCCACAGAGGTCTTCATGATTAATATACTAAATTCTAAAGTTAGCAAAACCTTTCCTTCTTCCTGGATAACACTAGGATTTTCAAATACTTTAATACCATTTTTCCTACTCCTAATTTTAATGTTGTGGTTGGCAATATCTTAACTCCACAGGACATTATCATTTCTATTTTTTGCAGCTAGTATTCATTTAAATTTATCTATACACTAATTTGTTTGCTCTTGATTTCTTCCTAGGTCTTCAGATCTACCAGGTAAGATCACTTTTCTCCTTTCTGAGGCATACACTCTAGAATTTCCTTCATTGAGGTAAATTCTGTTTTTGTCTTAAATACATTCTTTATCTTTTTTTGTAAATTTTCTCTTGGTGTAAAGTTATAGGTTAGATGTTACTTTTAGCACACTGAAGATGTTCTACTATTTTTTGGTTTCCATTTTGTATTGAGAAGTCAGCTATCAGACTGCAATTTCTTTGAAAGTAACCTATCTTTTTCTCCAGCTGCTTTCTGATTTTTCTCTTTGTCTTTGATTTTCATCAATTTTTATCGTGATGTTTCTGGGTGTGGGTTTCTTCTCATTTATCCCCTTGGAGATTCATAGGCTTTTGAAATGTAGACATAGGCATTTTTCATCACTTCTAGGAAACCCAACTAATTTCTTCAAATAGTGCTTTAAAGAGAGTCTTTCTGGGACTCTCTCTCTCTCTCTTTAAACATATTTTAGACTTTCCTGCTCTAAACCTCTATGTCTGCCAGTCTCTTTCATATGTCTTTCATATATTTTTAAGCTCTGTATTACACTCTAGATAACTTCTTCTGACCTAACATTCAGTTTTCTTTTCAGCTGTATCTAATCTGTCGTTAACTATTTCTACTAAGTTTTTACTTTCACTTCTGTAATTTTTATTTCTAGAAGTTCTATTCACTTTTTTCAAATCTCTCTGCTGCTTTTTATAGTTTCCTATTTGTTCCATACCTTTTCAAAGTTATATTTCCTTTAACATAGCAAGCACATTGTTATAGATATTAAGTGGGTGTTAATACTAGTTTCTGAAGTTTTTATGGGTCTTTTCCTGCTATCTGTCTTTTCTGTTGCTTCTTAATCATGGTTCCTAGTTTCCTTGTGTACTTAATTATTTCAACTATGTACTGGGTATTGTTGGAAAATTTTTGAAAGAGGGTAACTTTCTCCAGAGAATGTCTATGCCTCTGTCAGGCACCTGAAGTCATTACTAGTACCTTCTTGAACCAATCCAAAGTTTGGTACTCTCTGGACATTGAGATGAGGTACACCTTGGCTATAAATCCATGTAAGAGCTAGCTTGCTTCTAGATTACACTTACTCTGTGAGTGTCGTTTGAGATACCAGCTTTTTATAAATGGGGTCTTCTATCATACTCCCAATCTGTGTGGGTTCTGGGTCTCTACCACTCCATGTGGCTCTTGCTAGAACTGGCAGATGTCTGAGAACAAAAACCACTTGTTTTCTCATTAACTCCGTTGTTTGCTCATTTTCCTTTCAGTTAGGCCTAGTAAGTCTTACTATCTTGTCTTTTTCAGTGCTTTTTTTTTTTTTTTTTTGAGTCGGAGTCTCACTC